>NW_015393141.1:0-3396 GCF_001527695.2 Protobothrops mucrosquamatus
AAAAAAAAAAAAAGCCTGGCTGTTATCCTGAGGCCGAGCAGCCAGGAAGAAGGAAGCCGAGAGTGGTCCCACCGGTTCGGCTGCCTGGAAGCCTTGCAAGGTCCCAGCTCCAGGCTTGCTGGGTGCCGGCGAGGAAAATGAGTCAAGAGGGAGGCCCAAGGCCTGGCTCGGAGTCCACCTTCCCCTCCTTGGCTTTCCTGAACAGCTCCCTTTCTGGGAAAAGGGAATCTTGAAAAAAAGGATCCTCAGGATCTTCCTTCCTTCCTTCCTTCCTTCCTTCCTTCCTTCCTTCCTTCCTTCCTTCCTTCCTTCCTTCCTCTCAATCCTTTTTCCACAGAGGAAGTACTTTTTCCCAGGACTGGGAAAAAGCGAGTTACAATGGTTTTTCTCGCTTACGACCGTTGTCCAAGGAAACAGATGGGCTGAGCAATTCAGGGCAGGGGACAGACAAGGTTTGGTAAAGAAGGCCTTTGGCACTCCCTGCCACCATGTGCAGTCTTGGAATGGGAGGAGGCAAATACGGTGGCCCAGATGAATTCTTGTGCTCAAGTAAAGAAGCTCCACGGGATTTTTCCCAAAGGGAATCCGTTATTTCTCGGACATCTCTTGAGGAGGAGAATATGGTGCAATTTTCCTGGGAGGGCTGTGCCAGCATCTGGAGGATTTTGGCTGCTCCGCGAAAAAGATCTGCAGGTTCGGAGAGACAGGTTGGGCTTGGAAAAGAGGCCACTAGGAAAGTTTAAAAAAAAACTGGAATGGGGTACAACTGAGCTTGGTGTCAAGCTTGATTCAAAGGCTTCCACTTTTTCTCTTCTCTTCTCTTCTCTTCTCTCAATGCAACCAAGTCATTCTAATCCTTGATCTTCTCTTCTCTTCTCTTCTCTTCTCTTCTCTTCTCTTCTCTTCTCTTCTCTTCTCTTCTCTTCTCTTCTCTCAATGCAACCAAGTCATTCTAATCCTTGATCTTCTCTTCTCTTCTCTTCCCTTCTCTTGTCATCCAGTTCTTCCAGATATTCATATGTCTTTGGAACCCTTAAGAGGAAGTACTTTTCCAAAAGCCAAGCCTTTCAGCAACATTTACAGTATCTTTCCGCTCCCCCCCCCAAAAAAAGTGGGGACTGAGATGAACTTAGGGAAGTGGGCATCGATCCTAACTGATTTTCCTAATTTGAACCTGGAACCCACACAGCTTTCAGCCCTTGGGCTTGTTCCTCTGAGAGACGCAGCCCTTTGGACTTGCGACATTTTGCTCCTTACCCCAGCAAACAAATAAAAAAGGTGGGGTTTTTTGGATCCACGCCCTTTCTTTCTGGACCTCTCTCTTCCTTTATTCGATTATACTTCCTGAAGATTTGTAAAAAGAAAAAAGAAAAAAAAGGGGGGGGAGAAGGAGAGCTGATTTTCCCATCCAACAGCCTCACTGGGTCTAGCAAGGAAGAAGTTTTAAATTGAAAAGCTTATTTAGGGGAAAGTTTTATTCCAAAGGGCTGATTCACCGAGACTTAAGTATCTCTTAAGCAGCCCAGGCAGAACTGAAGGGCCCACCTAACGCTCCTGTCCCTGGTTGTGATTTCCCCATTTAGCCCCTGGGGAAATAAGATAAATTCCCAACTTTCCTCCTGCATCAGAAGATCAACAGTCTGAAAGGAAACAAGGAACTAAAAGTTAGTGGCAAAATAAAAAAAAAAAAAACAGAAACAGAAGTCAAAAATAATAAGAGCTGGGAATCGTGGCGGATAAAACTGGTTTGGAATCAGGGCAGTGCTTCACTCGGGAGGCAGGCCTCTTGAAAATTGTGAACTCACAACCAAAGTAAAAAAGAAAGAAGTGCAAGAAGCAGGGGTGAAGCCATCATTAGACAGTGTGAGTAACCGAGGATGGCAAAGCTCCCAGATTTACAATTTTTTTCTCTCTCTTTCTCCAGCTTGCTCAGCTACCATAAAACGTGCTGCAAACTGCAAATCCAGGCAAAGGGAGCTAAATTGGGCGTCCTCTCACCCCTGGGGACACCTAAGACAGGATCTCAGCCAGGACTGGGGCTTTGTGTGTGTGTGTGTGTGTGTGTGTGTGTGTGTGTGTGTAGAGAGATTATGGGGCTCAAATGGCAAAGAAAAGAGGGCTGGACAGGATGGCAAACAGCACCAACCGCCTGGCGCAGGTGTACCCAGAACAATGCAGCCAGAGTGGCTTGTTTGACTAAATTCAGCAGATTGTGCATTTACGGCACAAATATGTTTCTTTCCCGGCCTAAATGAACTCAGAGCTTTTTTTATATATATTTTAAATAAACAAATAAATAAATAAAAGGGAAGGAGAACAAAGCAAAGCTGCTTCTTAAAATATGCTGCCTCCCACCCCCACCCCCCCCAAAAAAATTGGCAGGGCTATTTCCAAAAGGCAGAGCGCTACACCTGCTTCTTAGCTGGCAAAGGAGAGAATTTGCGAGCTGAGGATTCATGCCTTTGAATTTGAAATCAGCTACGGCTGTGAGGTGTTTTTAAGTTGATTCTATTTTCCACAGAGATGGTTTGATTTTTTTTTTCCCCCCCACACTCCCAGTTTGGGGACCAGGGATCCTGGACAGACTCTGCCAAGGCCCTGGTGTGCAAAAGAATGGGTTGATGTCCAAATCTATGTCAATTTCCCCTTGTCGTAGTTTGATTAAAGGTTTATCTGTTTAATCGTGTTTAACGGTTGCTTTTTAAACGGTTTAATTTGGCTTTGGGTTATTTTAATGGCGGGCGCCAACCAGAGTTCTTGTAAAGTTCAGAAAGGCATAAAAACACCCTGGATGGAAATCTGAAGTCCTTTAAAATGCACGTTTTGAGCGCCTTTCCATGCAAAGCCCTATAAAAAAATCTGTGCTTTCCCGTGCTTCATTTTTTCACAAACTTTTAAACCGGCTTTTGACCCTTAGCTGCCCCGCCCTATTCCAAGACAGCATTTGGAAAGCTAAAAAGCCTCTAATCTGCAGATTAATCAGAGGCGGAGTTTGTTTCTGAATGTGCAAATACCGGGTCCTGCTTGACTGGACACAAGAAGAAAGACAAAGAAAAATTTGTATGGATTCCCACTACAAGCAAGTTGAGGGGGGGGGGGAGAGAAACACAAACCAATTTATTTTGCATGCATCATCATGCAAATCGGGGCAGCAGGAAGCTGGATTCATTTGGAAATCAAATCAGCTCCGGGGCCGCGGGAAAGCGGATTGGAGTTGAGTTTCAAGCAGCCGTTGGAAGTGGACTGCTTTTGTGTGTTTTCTGGGTGATCAGCCGGGAGCAATTTGAAAACTTCCTGGCTGCCTTAGAAACTCGGTCTCTGGGGTGTGTGTGTGTGTCTGTGTGTGTATAAGAAAACACTTCTGCAACTTTCCAGCATGATCTGTTTGCAACCAAG
>NW_015393141.1:3938-6769 GCF_001527695.2 Protobothrops mucrosquamatus
GGGAAAGCGGATTGGAGTTGAGTTTCAAGCAGCCGTTGGAAGTGGACTGCTTTTGTGTGTTTTCTGGGTGATCAGCCGGGAGCAATTTGAAAACTTCCTGGCTGCCTTAGAAACTCGGTCTCTGGGGTGTGTGTGTGTGTCTGTGTGTGTATAAGAAAACACTTCTGCAACTTTCCAGCATGATCTGTTTGCAACCAAGTGCGATGCGGCTCTGGCAGGCCCGGCTGGCGAGCGTTGCTGGGGGGGGGGGGGATTCTGGGAGTTGAAGTCCACACATCTGAGAGCGGTCAAGGTTGACAACTCTTAGTCTTTGCTAACTAGCCACTAACCAAAGACTTAGGCTGAAGTTTTTTCCAGGCCTAAATGGAGGGGTTGAGACTGCTAATATATAGCAGGGCTGTTAATATATACAGGTAGTCCAACATTGAGCCAAAACATTCTGTTGCTAAGCGAGACGCTTGCTAAGTGGTTTTTTTAGAAGGTCGCGTGACCCCAGGACACACTGCAAACCGTCATAAATACGAACCGGCTGCCAAGCGTCTGAATTTTGATCGTGTGATCACGGGGAACGCTGCAAGGGTCATAAGTCTGAAAACCAGTCCTAAGTCACCTTTTTTCAGTGATGCGGTGACTTTGAATGGCCACTAAACTAACTGCTGTAAGTTGAGGACTCCCTGTATATTTCCTTTTTAAAACCAGCTGTTGGGAAAAAAAATCTCCCTTGCTCTTTGCAAAGTGCCGCTGGAGCTATCGGCAGTGGCCTTCCAGGCTAGTCGAATCAATTTCTTTTATTTGACCCAACCTTGGTTGAGGAGGAGGAGGAGGAGGAGGAGGAGGAGGCAGTCAGCGACATCAAGATACCATGGACACCTTCTGTGTGTCCCAAGTTTTGAGTGTGGTTACACAAACCCTCCACGACCCAAGGCCAAGGGAAGGTCACAGCGTCATGGATGATGGAGAGGACTCAGCTCTCCCAACGGCTGATGTTCACCGGTCTTGACAGTTTGGACAGGCGGGGTGAGTCAGGTGAATGTCGCACACCTGGCCGGGACCTTGAAACCCAAAGCGACCCAATCTGAAGCCTCCTGTGTTTGATTCTTTTGGGGAGGACCAAGAATGACAGGCAGGCCCGAGCAGGACCTCAGCTCCAGAAGAGGTGGAGCCCCGTGGATGCAAATCGCTTGGTTGAATCAATGGGAGGATGAGGAGAGCAGGACAGAGAATCCGAGAAGGACGGGTCAAGAAAACAACGGTCAGTTCCTGCGTAGCAGGTTCCTTCCAGAAGGTCCAACGGGACTCTTCCCAAACCTTCATGGATTCTGGATCTGAACTCTTCCGCTTCCAAAGCAGGAGCCCTGAAATATGCCAAAGGCCTGTTTTTCACCCATCTCTAGGGGGTCCCCTAGACTTGGAGCAGGCATATCTCTTATGTTGACCCCTCAGACACCAACAGACATTGTCCCTTCCTTGTAATTCTTTTGGCCCACAAATTACTTTCCCCAAGGGATTTCTCTGCTAGGTTCAGCATCCTTAAATGCTTCTCTGCTTAGAGGTTTGCGCGTTGGGCAAGATGTTATGGATGAGGAAAAAGACTTGTTGGGCAGCTAAGACTCCTTTCCAAGCTCTAGGGGAAGCCGAAAAAGAGGAGGCACCTGGGGGCAGAGCTGGCTAGGAAGAAGGAGGAAGGGAGGGAGGGAGATTTTCCGGAAGCCCAATTAAAAGACCTCCAAGGGATTGACCTCATTGTACTGGCTCCAAAACAACCTTGAGCAAAATGTTATAAAATATCAGAAATTAGACCCTGGGGCATGTCAGCAAGGAGGAATGGAGAGGTGGTAGGGCCAGGATACCACTTGGCAGCCATTGGGCCCAGCAAGGGGCGAAGGCTTGGGTGGAAGATCTGAATGAAGTGGGCAATTGCTTTGATGCTGGTAATCATCTCAGCCACGCACCACGGCCAGCATCTCTGACCAGGACTGGCAGAGAGAGAGAGAGGCTGAGAGCGGTAGGAAGATCACAGGATCTTCAGAGAGGGCAACCCAACCCTTGGGAAGTGGGGAGAGACTCTCTCGCTGTGCCCAAATCCCCCACAACCTCGACACAACAGGGTTTTAGAGTTGGCATCTGCTTCCCCCCTGCTCCTAATGAATATATGAAATATCTCGAGTTAGATAAAACATATTCTGCTAGCTTCACACAGGGCCATCCCTGCTCAGATAATACTGGATTGTGCAGCATTTAGACCTCTGCTTAACCACAGCTTGGAGATTAGACACGCTTATATCTGACATCTGGGTAGCAGGAGAGAACAGGAAACTAAGGAACGAGAAATGAAGAGGAAATGGATTAACAACCAGGTGTGTTTTTCCCAAAATGTCTATCCTGCCACGGCAGATGAACCAAACCTATTCATTTCCACCTTTGGGAAGTTGCTTAAACTCCGATTCATGGATGAAGTTGCAAATAGAATACGTTAACGTCAACATGTGTAAAATGAGAGTTGGCTTTAGGAGATTTAATATTCAAGGTTTTTTTTAAAAAAACAACAACAATCAAAAGCATTCCAAGGGTTTAGATAACTTATTTTCATTTTATCTTACTGGGCAAAGAAAGAAACATGGATTATTATTTATTATTTATTTTATTTTTTAAACTTCTATGCCGCCCTTCTCCCCAGAGGGACTCAGGGCGGCTCACAGCATGTTAAAAAACAACACAAAAAAAAACATTTCCCCTATAAAACCAATTAAAAAGCAAATATATTAATGGCTGTGTCATATTTAAGATCTTTAAAAAATTTTAAAAATTATTCCCTATTTAAAATTCACCCT
>NW_015393141.1:8089-10476 GCF_001527695.2 Protobothrops mucrosquamatus
GATTCCACCCCACTTCTGCTCTGTTTTTAGGATGGGAAACTGCACCAATATTTGCAGGAATATTTGCATAGATCTTTTTGACATTGTTTTATGCATACTGACAAGCAGGTATATTTCACTAACCATGCCCAACCTTTTTTCATCCTGTTTTGTCTCCAAACAAACGTGATTAAAATACATTTTTCACGTTGTGCCCTTCTGATGGGCGAGTGAATTTTGAGGCTGGCACTGTGACTTGCAATCACACAAGGCAGCAAACATAAATTGCAACAGGCGGCGAATCAATTGCTCTCCAGTTTTAGTTTTAAGAGGACGCCGGCACAACTGAACTAAAACTTTATATTCAACATTGGCCCCTCCTTGAAAATCATCTGCTCTTTTTCCTTCTCCCTCAGACCGTTGTGTTGGATACAGTGATGGGAAAGCAAAAACTGTTTCTAAATTCTTTGGTTCTGCAATTGGAAGGGGGAGGGCAATTTCAGAATATAACACAAATACACCTATTTCTTTTCTTTTCTTTTTTTTTCTTTGCATGCCACGGAATCTCTCCGCAAAACTTTATTGTCAATAGCTCCTTTTAATTTTTTTCCCAGGTTTCTATTCTCAGCCTCTCTTGACTGCTATTTGAAACAAACGTGCGTTGACAGGTGCCAGGGACCTTGTTTGACATCCTCAGATGTGTATTTATATACCGTGTGTTTGCTGGGCGTAAAAAAGGAGTGAGGAATATATATCAAAAGGAAATGGGTCATGGTGGCAGAACTCGGATCTATACGGCCATCCTGTCCATCATTAAAATGCAACGCTGATTCCAAATCAGCGTTGCGTATTAATGATGCAACAAATCCTTTCTTTTTCCCCCCACACAAAGCAATCTTTGGAACTGAAACCAACATAGGACTGTTTCCCCCCCCCCCCCCAGTACCGAGTGCGGCTTCTGACATTACCTCCCTCCGCCCAGCCGGGCGCCTGTTTCATCATCTTAGTCTCCTGCTTTCTTTCCATAATTTGTTTTTCTCTTCTGCTGTTCCCCAAAGAGGCAGCCCCTTAGGAATGGGATGTTTTCGGCTAACCTCAGTTAAGGCCTCTTGCCAATTTGCTTTGCTGTAGTCCTCCCCTGGAGCATACAGACATGCACCTGTCTACCTTGTAAAATAAAAAATAAAAATAAAATAAAAAGTGGAAATCTATCTCTCCACCCCACCCCGCCCCCAAACTTGGCTTTGTCGCTTTTTGTTTCGTGCGTTGGATCAACAGGTTGCAAGCGTCGCAAAATCGCCTCCATTTAGGCACGCTTGAGGCATCACAACAAAAGCCTGTTTTGCTTAACTGTGAGTTGTCGAAGAGGCCGCCAAGGGCTTAGCTGAAAACCAGCTGGTTCAAAGCCACAGTGGAGGGATTCAAGCCATGCCACAGACAAACAAACCAGGTTTCGCTCAGCGGACGCGCGAGCCACGCGGCCTTTGGACGCAAGCATACTATTTGTCTTCAAAACCGTCTTGGAAACGTGCTGGTTGTTGAACTTTAGCAGTCCTCAAACAAGGAAGAATCTGCTTTGTAATGCCAGCTTTCATTTGCCAATATAGAGAGTCCTCAACTTACAGCTCTTCCGTTTAGTGGCCAATCAAAGTCACAACGGCACTGGAAAGAAGTGACGTACGACCAGTTTTCACACTTACGACCGTGACGGCATCAGGTGTCCTTTAATGTTTAGGTCCACATGGAGGGAAATGATTAGTTAAGTAAAAACAGAGATGGGAGCAGGTTCCTGTTATTGACTTTGGGAAAACTAGATCTTGCTACTATAAGACCTATGCTTTTCCAAAAGTACCCCCACACACACACACCACCTTACAATTGTATTTGTGTAAGGAGCTGCTGTCATACACCCACCCACGCCCACGTCAAGAGCCTCCTAATGAAGTATTTCAGAACGCAACTAAACAAGACCGAATCTGGTCATTTCTTGTCTAGGGGATCACCAGGAGAGAATAACAGAGCTGGAAGGGATTTTGGAGGTCTTCTAGACCAACCTCCTGAACGAACAGGGGACCCTATTGCCATTTCAATATGGCTGTCCAGTCTCTTCTTAAAAGCCTCCAGTGATGGAGCACCCACAACTTCTGGAGGCAAAAGCCCTTCTACTGATTAAATCGTTCTCACTGTCAGGAAATTTCTCCTTAATTCTAGGTTGCTTCTCTCCTGGATGAGTTTCCCTCCGTTGTTGTTTCTGGACCTGCCTTCTGGTGCTTTGGAAAATAAATGGAAAAGATCCAGGGAGAAAGCAGAAGCAAGAAGCCTGCATCGATGGGATCACAAGGACTCAGCTCAGTTTGGGAATAACGAGGGGTTGGAAAAAACTGTCCTGGGGAGATAGAGACTTTTTT
>NW_015393141.1:13668-15495 GCF_001527695.2 Protobothrops mucrosquamatus
TACCCTTGCTCCTTGAGGGGGGGGGAAGATCAACCCCAAATTGATCCTCACTTTTCCTCCCAAAGTGGGAAGGTTTCCAAAGTGGGGAAGGAGAAAGGGGGGAAAAAAAAGAGGCACAATGGGGTAACGGCAACTTCAGGACTGTTTTTTTTTCTTTTTACGGGGTTGCACAGGGAGTCCTCGACTTACGACAGTTCGTTTAGGGACCGTTTGAAGTTACAACGGCACTGGGGGGGGAGAAAAAAAAAGGGACGTATGACCGTTTTTCTGCACTTATGACCGTGGCGGCGTCCCCAGGGTCACGGGATCAAAATGAAGACGCTTCGGGAGCTGGCTCGCCTTTATGACGGGCCGCGGCGTCCCGGAGTCACGTCCTCACCTTTTGTGCCTTCTGACAAGGACAGTCCGCGAGGGAAGCCCGATTGCCTTAACCTGGTTAACAACTGAACAGCCGCAGTGATTCGCTTCACGGCTGCGGCGAGAAAGGTCGCCAAACGGGGCAACCGCTTTTTTGGTGAGCCGTGCTGAGAGGGGGGCGAAAGGCGAAGGGGCCTTTGAGCTAGCCAGACAAGGCACCCCGATTTTTGACAGGCTGGCGACAGGGCTACCCCAAGGTCACCTTGGAGTAGAGGACCATCAAGGGGGAAATAAGACACCAAAGCTAGAGAAATACAGGAAGTCAGTCCAGCTTTTCTTCCAGTTATCTCTGCAGGGTTTTTGCCTTTAGCCTTGCCCCGCTGCCTCAAAGGAGGAAGGGGAAAAAATACACCTGACCTCTTGCCCAAAAGCCAGAAAACTGGGCAACAAAACTCAGAGAGAGGCTACTACTGGCTTCTGCGGGGAACAGGAAGAACGGGAAGAGGACAGGACGGTCTTGGCCAAAAACAAATATTTTGAAGTTGGTGTCAAAATATATCATTGTTTCCAATAACAAAGGCCCGCTCGGAGCTTCGGAGAGGGCCTGCGGCTGTCTAAATCAAGAAAGTCCAAATAAAAGATTATTTTTTTTTCAACTGGGGTTAGGTATGACAGGACGGGGTGGAAAGAGCCAGCCATGTGCCCAGAGGGCTGATGACTCCCCTTCATTTGCTAATCAGTTTCCTACTTCCTACTTCCAGATATGTTCAGGTGAGTTTAAGAAATAGTTCAGAGCAGGGATGGCGAACCTTTTAGAGACCGAGGGCCCAAACTGCAACCCCAAACCCACTTATGCATCGTCGGGTGCCGGGTGGGTGTGGCCCATTGGGGATGTGTGACCCATTGGGTGGGCATGGCTGCGGTGGTAACGGCAGACTGGGTGGGACTAAAAAGTTCAATCAATTAACCAGTGGAACAACCTGCCTCCAGAAGCGGTAAATGCTCCAACACTGGAAGTTTTTAAGAAGAGACTGGACATCCATTTGTCTGAAATGGTGTAGGGTTTGCTGCCTGAGCAGGGGGTTGGACTAGATGACCTCCAAGGTCCCTTCCAACTTTATTATTATTATTATTATTATTATTATTATTATTATTATTATTATTATTATTATTATTATTTTTGCACATGGCGGAGGAGGCCTAAAGCAAAAAGGTTTTATAAAACCCAGCTGAAGGCCTAGGACTGGGGCGACGGCGCGCGTGCCCACAGAGAGGGCTCTGCGTGCCGCCTCTGGCACCCGTGCCCTAGGTTCGCCACCACTGGTTTAGAGTAGTGTGTCTCAACCTCGGCAACTTTTAAGACCTGTGGACTTCAACTCCCAGAATTCCCCAGCCAGCATGGCTGGCTGGGGATTTCTGGGTGTTAAAAGTCCACATGGTCTTAAAGTTGCTGAGGTTAAGAAAAACTGA
>NW_015393142.1:0-1461 GCF_001527695.2 Protobothrops mucrosquamatus
GTTTTAGCCTCCAAATTATGCCTCTTGAGTTCTTAGTTGTCCTCTGTTGGCAGTCAGTAAAAACAAGCATCCACCTTATAAATACCAGATAGTCCTCGACTTACAGTAGTTCATCTTTACAGCCATTCCATTCAAAGTTACACCGGCACTGAAAAAAGTGACTTATGACGGCTTTTCACACTTACGGCCCTTGCAACATCCCCATGGTCATGTGATCAAAATTCAGATACTTGGCAATTGACTCATATTTATGATAGTGGTTGCTGTCTCCTGGGGTCACGTGATCCCCTTTTGGCAATTGACTCATATTTATGATAGTGGTTGCTGTTTCCGGGGTCACGTGATCCCGTTTTGCAACCTTCTGACAAAGTCAATGGAGAAGCCAGATCCACTTAACAATTGGGTTACTCACTTAGTAACTTAACAACGGCAGTTACTAACTGCAGTGATTCACTCAACAATTGTGGCGAGAAAGGTTGTAAAATGGGACAAAACTCACTGAACAACTGTTTCACATAGCAACAGACATTTTGGGCTCACCTGTGGCCAGGGACTATACGGGAGAGAGAGATTCTCAAGTTTTCAGTAAGATAACTTTATTTTTAAAAAAGGGGGGGGGCTCTCTTCCAAATGCAGGAGAGGGGGTGTTGGCTTGGACTTATAAAAGAGGTCCCGGGGTTAGATCCCAGCGGCACAGAAAGCCAGCCCAGCTTATGAATTCTGCAGTCACTCATCGATAAGGAGAATGCACTCCAGTGAACGCGCAGATGCTTCCCGATTACCTATTTCCAAACGCGCGGGTTAACTTTTTACAAAGAGCCACAAAGATACTATATATGAGCTGCCACGATTTTGCTCCTGGCCCGCACTGGCTTTTCCCCCCCGGGCTCC
Source organism: Protobothrops mucrosquamatus (assembly GCF_001527695.2). NCBI lineage: Eukaryota > Metazoa > Chordata > Lepidosauria > Squamata > Viperidae > Protobothrops > Protobothrops mucrosquamatus. Next base: position 892 of record NW_015393142.1, read on the forward strand.
AGGCATTTTGCTTTTGCAAGGTTGAAAAGAATCCCCAACTCGTCGGGCTGTTGTCATTTGGGGGGGAAAGGGCTGCAATCCGGCACAAGCGATCGTAGCAGGGAGAGGGGGGGGGGTTTAAACTAACCATGTTTGGGGAAAAACGGACCCGGTGCCAGGGAGGGGAAACGTGGCGTGCCGCCCGCCGCCCGTGCCCCTGCCCCGGGTCGGCGCGGCCCGGGGATTTTGCTGCAGTAACGTGTCTGGGAAACGGGCCGGGGCTGCAACTCTTTGTTGCACTCCCCCAAATATTGGCTCTGGCTTATTTTGCAGTCTGGAGGCTGCCAGCATCGGCTTCATCATCATCATAGACAGACGGCGGGACAAATGGAGCGCGGTCAAGGCATCGCTCACCCGAATCGCAGTAAGTGCCAAATTGCACGGCTCGAGGGTTTTAATTATCATAATTAATATATATATTGCTCCGCGTGGCTTCTTGCAAAAAAAAACTCCCAATCTCCCTCCAGATAACGGCGCCCCTGTTGCATGCGGGGAAACGGCATGCGGGCTTCCCCCCACCCCCCGCCGCCT
>NW_015393142.1:2030-15492 GCF_001527695.2 Protobothrops mucrosquamatus
AAGCGAGATGTAAATTAAATAATAGTACTGATAAATTTGCCAAGAGCAGGTTTTGGGTGAAGCAGCCAGTGCATTTTGTGATGAAATAGGGTCATGGGAAAAAAAATGTTTATAAACCACAACCACAAGAAGGGATGCCGTTGGAAATATTTTTCTCTTCCTTCTGCATTGAATGGAGGATTCCGAGAAGCAGGCAGGAAACTTTGTAAAGCTGTAAGGCAACGTCCAATAGGGTTAGGAATCTCAGAACAAAGAATAAAAATGCAGGCTGACCTAAATAAGTTCAAGACATTGCAACCACACACACTGTTTCTCCACCTCTCTCTTCCTCCTCCTCTTTTTTATTTTTTCCTTCTCTCCATCTCCTCTCTTTTCACTTTCCCTCCCTTCCTCCCTCTCTCTCCCTCCATCTCCCTCTCCCGTTCTCCCACTTGTTCACCTGTCTCCTTTCTTCCTCTCCATCATCCCTTCCCTTCCCCTCCATCTTTGTTCCTCCTGTCCCTCTCTCCCTCACACCTCTCTTTTTCTCTCTTTGCCTCTCTCTCCTTATATCCCCTTTCCCTATGTCTCTCTCCCTCCTCCCCACTCTCTCCCTCTCCTTTCTCCGTTTTCATCTCTTTCCCTCCTCCCCTTCTCCCTCTCTCCACATCTCCCTCTCCTCTCTTCCCTTCTCACCCCTCCACCTTTGCCTTTCTCCTTTCCTTCTCCCTCTTTCTGCTTTCCCTCACACTCTCCCTCTTTCTCCCCTTCTCCCTCTTTCTCTCCCTTTCCCATCTCCCCCTCTCTCTCTTTGCCTCCCTCTCTCTCCTTTCCTCTTCTCCATCTCCCCTTTCCCTCTGTCTCCCTCCCTCCTCCCGTTTCCCCCTTCTCTCTCCCTCTCCTTTCTCTGTCTCCATTTCTCCTTTCCCTCCCTCTCTCCCTCCCCTTCTTCCTCTCTCTCTCTCTCCATCTCCCCTTTTTCCCTCTCTCCCTCCTTCTCCCCTTCTCCCTTCCTCTCCGTCTCCATCTCCCCTTTCTTCCCTTCTCACCTCTCTCTACCTCTTTCTCCTTTCCTTCTCCCTCTCTCTCTCCCTTTCCCACCTGCCTCCTTTCTCCTTCCCTCTTTCTCAGTCTCTCACCCCTTCCTTATCTCCCTGTTTCCCCTCCCCCTTCCCGCTGTTGGTCATCCTCTCATCAATACATGATCTACTACTACATCTCTGACAATTGACCCTCTGGCCCCTGTGGGGAAGACCTCACTATTTCCTGTGACAGTCTGTTCCACTGAGTGACAGCTTGTATATCATAGTCAAGAAGTTTCTCCTGGAGGCTAGCCAGAGCTGAGGTCCTTGTGGATTTAACCCCTTGACTGTGGTCTTTTCCTTTTATTACTACTTCTCCTTTTATTACTATAAAAATCAGAATTTCATTACAACTCTTAGAGACGCCAGACACAGATGTTCAGCCTATGCAGTGGTGGGATTCAGCCGGTTCGCACCAGTTTGGCAGAACCGGTGGCTAATTTTTTGTTGCCCAGGCCCAGATTGGACTTCCAGAAGCGGCATCCACACAGAGAACCGGTTGTTCACATATTTGAATCCCACCACTGAGCCTGTGCATATCTCTTGTCTTATTCTTTTAATCTCACAGTGGTTGCTTAAGTTTTGGTTGGTTTTATGGGTTTTGTCTTCTCATGAAAACTGTTCCCAATAACGGATTGGAAAGGCTGGCGAGGGCTGAATAAAATAAACAATGAAATGTCCAAATGGTGAGTGAGGAAGGCCCATCTTAACGTTCAGCTTTAAAATCTGTCAGAAGTTCACGCTGGAAGGGGTGGCCAACCAATAGTCAACAACAGACAATATCAAAAACTGCTGTATTAGTATAAAAGTAATTGCACGGATAGTATTAAATTGGCACTCTATTGCCCAGCTTGGTGGATTTGGCATGTTGGTGGATTTTTTTCCTTTTCTTCAAAGGGTGGAAGGGTATTTTCGGAGCACTACGGATTTAGAACAGATCCCTTTCCCTTTTCCTGTCTTTTTAGGGAGCGTTTCCCGGGAATTTGCAGTTAGTGTTTGTCCTACGGCCGTCCCGTTTCATCCAAAGGGCGATCGCTGACATCGGCATTAAGCTGTATCGCGATGACTTTAAAATGAAGGTACCGGTAAGCACTTTTCTCCTTCTGATTCTGCATCTCTCTGGCCTCCAGCAAGTGTCTCTCCCCTTCTCTTCCCTCTTCATGTCCCATCCAGCAGAACTACAGTTAGTCCTCGATTTAACGACGGCAACTGAGCCCAAAATTTCCGTCGCTAAGCGAGACGGTTGTTAGGTGAATTTTGCCCCATTTTACAAGCGGATGTTCAGTGAATCCCTGCAGTTGTTAAGTCAGTCATCCGGTTGTTAAGCGAATCTGTCTTCCCCCGTTGACTTTGCTTGTCAGAAGGTCGCAAAAGGGGATCACACGAACCCAGGACACTGCAACCGTCATAAATATGAACCAACCTGCCTCCAGAAGTTGCGAACGCTCCAACACTGGAAGTTTTTAAGAAGAGACTGACAGCCATTTGTCTGAAATGGTGTAGGACAAGGGTAGACAACCTTGGCTCTTTTATGACTCGTGGACTTCAACTCCCAGAATTCCTGAGCCAGCCAGGAATTCTGGGAGTTGAAGTCCACAAGTCATAAAAGAGCCAAGGTTGCCTACCCCTGGTATAGGGTCTCCTGCCTGAGCAGGGGGTTGGACTAGAAGGTCCCTTCCAACTCTGTTATTATTATTGTTGTTATTGTCATTAATTACCTAGCTTCCAAATTTTGATCATGTGACCACGGGGAATGCTGCAATGGTTGTAAGTGAGAAAAATGGTTATAAGTCACTTTTATCAGTGCTGCTGTAACTTCAAATGGTCACTAAATGCACTGTTGTAAGTCAAGGAGAGTTTGGGTGGAGAAAAATAAGTTCAAAGGAGTAAATGTTGAATTGCAGTTGAGCATCGGTGATATATTTGAATAGTCCCTGAGTCCCTTGACCTACCTTGACCGGTGGTTTAGCAATCATTCAAAGTTAGGACAGACCTGTTCTTTCCCAGCCTACGTGAGTCCTTGTTACATTCACAAGGAGAAACCCCTCTTCCAAGAAACAAGCAGGAACCTCAAGAAAAAAACAACCTCTTTTACTCTCACAGACCTGAGTCAATGTCCAAGGCAAACAAACATAGTCCATAGAAACTCGATCCTCAACATGAACAGTTGCCTTTGACAACCAGCACCTCCCACACCTTCCCTTTTATAATTCAGCCAAGGCGTGGCTTCCTAATGCCTTCTCCTTTGCCTTTGGAGCCGTCCCATTGCATTCCTCTGTCCTACTCGCTTCTCTTGCCTGCTCTTTTGTGCATCCGGGATTTGTCCCAACTGTTCTTCATCACTGTCCAATTCACGCTCCCAGCACAGATGTGTCTCAGCCTGAGCACGAGTAGAGGGGCCAGGCTCCTCGTCCGACTGTAAGTCTTGGAGCTCCTCAGAGCCTTCCACTGACTCTCTCCAGGCCCCTCATCTGATTCCTCAGACTCAGCTGCCGGATCCACTGGCTAGCGAGGAATCGCAACAAGACCTACCTTGGGGTTACTTACGACCTGGATTAAAAATTACAATGGTCGGACCTCCCCTCTATGATCATGTGACTGAATAGCTGCATCTTGGGCTGCAGCATCCTGTGATCATGTGACTACATTTTACAATGGTTTTCTCTGTGCCCATATGAACTATGTGTTTGCTTAATGACCACTGCAAAAAAAAAAGAGTAAAATCTGGTGGGTCACATGACTGACCTATTTTACAACTGTTACGACTTACAGCCATAATGGACAGGCTCCATGATGGTCATGTTGAGAACTACCTGTCTATAGTATAAACCCTATATCTAGAATAAAGCCAAGCACCTCATTGAAAAGTTCTTAGTAGCCCTGACTCACCGATGTGTTAATGTTGTATATTCAGTATTATTACAGGTAGTCCTTGACTTAACAGCTATTTGTTTAGCGGCCATTTGAAGCTGTGATAGTGCTGAAAAAAGTGACTTACAACTAGTTCTCGCACTTATGACCATCGGTAGCATCCCACAATGATGTGATCTCCAGTTGTAACTTCCCCAGGCAGTTTCCAACAAGCAAAGTCAATGGGGAAGCCCATAGAGAAAGCCATATGTATAACAGAATAACAGTTGTTCCACTGATTAATCAGTTGTTCCACTGATTAATTGTTCTCACTGTCAGGAAATTTCTCCTTAGTTCTAGGTTGCTTCTCTCCTTGGTTAAGTTTCTATCCGTTGCTTCTTGTCCTGCCTTCAGGTGCTTTGGAGAATAGCTTGACTCCCTCTTCTTTGTGGCAGCCCCTTAGATATTGGAACACTGCTACCATCTCACCCCTAGTCCTCCTTTTCATTAAACTAGACATATAAATTATATGTCAAGATTTATTGGTGGAAAGATTTTCTTTATACCCTTTTGTTATGTTTTTTTCTGGTGCAGATCATCATGTTAAATTCAGTGTCTGACTTACATGGTTACATCGATACAAGTCAGCTTACTCGGGAGTTAGGAGGAACCTTGGAATACGGACACAGTCAGTGGATACACCATCGGACCGTAAGTACAATAGTAGTAACTGTCAGGTTCTTTTCCAACCTCTAAAAATAGAATAAGATGGATAAATGCTAAGTTGCTGTTTCTGTGTCTGTATACCCCAGTATTTACTGGAAAATGTGAATTACGGTAGACTGGGAAATTTAATAATAATAATAATAATAATAATAATAATAATAATAATAATAATAATAATAATAATAATAATAATAATAATAATAATAATAATAATAATAATAATAATAATAATAATAATACAACTGGAGCACCACTTGAACACCATTGGCATTGACAAATTCACCATTAGTCAATTGCAAAAGGCAGCCTTACTAGGAACTGCTTCCATCCTGCGACGATATCTGTAATGCCATCAAACATCCACATCTGCCTATCCCAGGTCCTTGGTAAGGACTCGATAGGTAGACAAAAATGCCAAATCCAGTCTGAACATCTGGCTGACTATGCGATGATCAATAATAATAATAATAATAATAATAATAATAATAATAATAATATAATCTGATTTTTAAATAGGAAGTTTAAAAAAAGAACAGAAGCTGATACATGTATTTTGCTATAACTTATGAATAGATTAGTTAATCTAATTTTTATGTGTTCAATTTATATGTCTTCCCATCTCAAATACATGATTCTGGATGGCCCACAATTTTAAAAGAAGTAAAAAAAATGCAAATATTAAAAAAACAACAACCAAAGAATAAAACAAAAGGGAGCTTGCTGACCCCTTTTGCATTTCATTGCTATCTGCTCCTCGGACTGGTTATTCTGTTAAATGAGAAATAATACGCAGTCTGAGAAGCAGAATATCACCTTTGTTTTCTGATTTGCAATAAAGAACATTGCAATAGTTTCAGTTTATGATTGTCCTCTCAAAGTTCCCCATCGCTAGTTGGGCCGTGAGGGAACAACATGACTGAACAGAAATGGTCAAACACTTTAGAGGTTCAGGGCAGAACCAAACCCTGGAAAATATGGATCACATCCACTTCAGTGGATGGCTGCTCAGAGACACCTGTGGTTTGTGTGTCAAGATGGTGACAGCGACTGCCAAAGCCTTTTTTTGTGTGTGTGTCTTTGCAAATGGAGCAGATACATTAGAAGCAACATTTACAATTTGCTGCAAATTTAAAGACATGGAGGGAAATCAATACAGGCAGTCCTCAACTTACGACCACAATTGAGCCCAAAATGTATTTTCCTAAGCAAGACAGTTCCTAAGTGAATTTCGTTTTGCAATTTTTCTCGCCACAGTTGTTAAGCGAAGCACTGCAGTTTTTAAGTTACTAACCTGGTTGTTAAGTGAATTGGGCTTTCCCCGTGGATTTTGCTTGTCATCCAAGGTGATCCCATGACCCCCAGACACTGCAACCATCATAAATGTGAGTCAAGCATATTGAATGGCGATAAACCAGGTAGTCTTTGACTTACAACAGTTCGTTTAGTGACCATTCCAAGTTGCAATGGCAACTTTAAAAAAGTGACCGTTTTTCTCACGACCGTTGCAGTATCAAAATTTGATCAAAATTTAGATGCTTGGCAGCTGACTCATATTTATGACGGTTGCAGTGTCCCGGGGTCATGTGATTGCCTTTAGCGACCTTCTGACAAGCAAAGTCAATGGGGAAGCCAGATTCACTTAACAAGCGTGTGGCTGACTTAACAGCTGCAGTGATTTACTTAACAACTGTGGCAAGGAAGGTCATAAAACGGAGTAAAACTCACAACAAATAGCTCACTTAGCAACAGATATTTTGGGCTCAGTTGTGGCCGAAGGCAAGAACTACCTGTAATAAATTCTAAATGCAGCTTTGATCTAGGCCAGGGGTAGGCAACCTTGGCTCTTTTATGACTCGTGGACTTCAACTCCCAGAATTCCTGAGCCAGCATGGCTCAGCTTGGAAACCTCTCCCTTTCCCCTCAGCATGGCTGGCTCAGGAATTCTGGGAGTTGAAGTACACAAGTCATAAAAGAGCCAAAGTTGCCTACCCCTGATCTAGGCTCACACTCTCAAATATAAAAAAAATCCTTTGGTGTATTTTTTACCCTTGGTTTTCTCTTAGAATGTTCCTAGAAAATCTTGGTTTGGCATTTCAAGTAAAGTTACACTTCATTTCCCTCTGAATGGAAAAAGGATAAGATTTAAAAAAACAAACAAACTGGAAAGGTGTTGCTTGCATATTATTTACTTATTTATTAGATTTATTCACTATCCATCTCACCTCAAGGTGACTCTGGGAGACTTAACAATATTAATCATAAAGTATTTTGGGATGTTTGGTTCACAATAATAGGTTCACAACCTTCATCTTAAAAAAAAGAGAGCCATAAACCTTCCTTGCTGTGTTTTCCTTTGAACGGAATAAATCCGTTGCTCAGGACAAATTGGCAGGACAAATTGAGAAATCTATCTATATAAATAAAAATGTAAATGTTTGTTCAAAATGTTTGTTCAAAATCTTAAATCTCCGAAAGTTCTTCACCGATTGCTTTGAAATTTTGACACAACGTTGCATTCGAATACGCGCGTGTTTTTATATACCTATATTATATACATGTCACACCTGTGACAGGTAAAACACTTTTTTTGAAAAACAGCGCCATCTGTTGGACGTAAAAGCAACACACCAGACTGAGCCACAGCAACGCATGGCCGGGTACAGCTAGTAAATAAATAAAGAGATATAATATTGTTTTGTGGGATGTCATGAATAATATCAGTGGCTTTTTCTGTGGCTTTTATGAAACTACAGGTAATCCTCGACTTATGACTTACAATCGGGACCAGAACTTCCATTGCTAAGTGAGACAGTCTTTAAATGAATGACACCCAGTTTTATGACCTTTTTCGGGGAGGTTGTTAAGTAAATCACATGATTGTTAAACATATTTGGCTTCTCTCATTGGCTTTGCCTGGGAAGGTTGTAAATGGCGATCACATGACCCTAGGACAGGGGTAGGCAACCTTGGCTCTTTTATGACTCGTGGACTTCAATTCCCAGAATTCCTGAGCCAGCCATGCTGAGGGGAAAGGGAGAGGTTTCCAAGCTGAGCCATGCTGGCTCAGGAATTCTGGGAGTTGAAGTCCACGAGTCATAACAGAGCCAAGGTTGCCTACCCTTGCCCTAGGACACTGCAAACATCATGCATACATGCTGGTTGTCAAGTGCCTGAATTTTGATCACGTGACCATGGGGATGCTGCGACAGTTTTAAGTGTGAAAAATGGTCATAAGTCACATTTTTAGCACCATCATAACTTCAAACTGTTGCTAAATGTACGGTCGTAAGTCAAGGACAACCTGTATCTGAGAATATGGTTTTACTGATCCTAAAGTGAATTTTCTTGAACCCAGAGGGATTTAATTCCAAATAAATGAATAATTTGTATTAGTTTGGTCTTTGTATCAATACTTCCTTGCCTTTGTGAATCAAGGGAGCTTATGCTTTTCTTTGTCATGAATCGCACCCTCCACCCAGGCCATTGAGAATTTTGCCATGACTGTGAAAAGCACTGCACAGATGTTACAAGTCTTTGGAACAAACCTGGCGGAGACAGAACTTCCCAACAACGTCCAGTGCACGGAGGAACTTTTGTGTTCCCACACAGAACAACACACCAAGTTGAAGGTGAGCATGTGTGACTTCACAACTCAAAAAGGGATTTTGACAGGGTCTCCCTGTCCCATCAAAAGGTTTCCTGAGACGGAGGTCAACAGTCACTTTTTAATTATTTCATTTAGTTATCTGTTTGGCTTAATGTTGCAGCTTTCTTAGAAGAACTCAATATGGTACAGGGCAGGGGTCTTCAAACTTGGCCCTTTTATGACTCATGGACTTCAACTCCCAGAATTCCTCAGCCAGGTACGCTGGCTGAGGAATTCTGGGAGTTGAAGTCCATGAGTCATAAAAAGGCCGAGTTTGAAGACCCCTGGCATAGAGATAGCCCTCAATTTAGACCACAGTGGAGCCCAAAATTGGCTAGACAAGAACAGTGGTTCAGTGAGTTGTGCTCCACTTTACAAACTTTTTTGTTTCAGTTAGACAAATCACTGCAATTATTAAGTGAATTATGCAGTCGTTAAATGAATCTGGCTTCTTTCATTGATTGTTGCTTGTCGGAAGCCAGCTGAGAAGGTGACAAATGGTGATCACATGTTCCTGGGACACCACAACTGTCATAAATACACGCAAATTATCAAGCACCCGAATTGTGATCCCCTGACCGTGGGGATGCTGCCTTGATCATAAGAGTGAAAAACAGCCATCGGTCACTTTTTCAGTGCCGTTGTAAGTTTGAACGGTCACTAAACGAAGGGTTGTAAGTCGAGGTCTACCTTTGTTGAATTTTGGCCTCCAGGGATTGCAAGGTGGGGTGCATCTTCATCCTGGTCCCCTATAATGGAGACATTTGGGGACGAAGGAAAAAGATGCTGCCTAGGACACTATCAGGGAAGAGAGAGGCAGGAGCCCTTAGTGGCTTCACGGTCAGAGAAAGAAACTTAGAATGGACCACCCAAATGGACCAAGTAGTTAAAACGTGGTGGAGGGAAGTTTGTACTTTCAGACTTGTAAGGTTGATGTCAGCCTTCCCAGGTAAACCAGACAGGTAAGCACAACTAGGTAATTAATTCTGCTTTATTGCAGGGCTACATTAGGGGAAACTTGTGAGTCTTGAAGGCAAGAAGTTGGAGCAAAGCAGTAGAGCAGGGGTCTTCAACACCATTGGGGATACAATCACAAATCTATACCTAGCTGTGTGTACTTCTTGTCAAAATCATCTTACTGGGGAGTCTGTCAAGTGCAGGAAAACAGGAGCCAAGGCACTTCCAATGAATATGGGTTTATTGCATGTTAACACTCCCTACAAGAATCTGAATTACTAACAGTCAAAGCAAATTGGCGGTAGATAAGAGTGGAATTCAAAATGGGCTGAACTTAGATCTCTCGTGGGTGGGAAAGGACTTGAGATTGAACCCTCCTTTGGGCTCAGTCTGGCCATCTCCTAGAGCAGGACTCTTCAAACTTGGCTCTTTTATGACTTGTGGATTTCAACTCCCAGAATTCCTCAGCCAGCATGCCTGGCTGAGGAATTCTGGGAGTTGAAGTCCAGAAGTCATAAAAGGGCCAGGTTTGAAGACCCCTGCAGTAGAGAGTAATGAGCAGCCCCTGTGTTCAGCCAGCGCTTCCAAGAAATGGTGGTGGTAGCATTGAACTCATTTTGGTTATTGTCATTGACTAGTCCCGGAGGTGGCTAGTCATGGAGTTGATATTGAAATTAGCTGAAAATGAAATTGGACAAAATAATTTAAAGAGAAAAAAATTAGACGCCTTGTTGGCAGAAGTAACATGAAACCTATAAATGCATCCAATGGACAGAGATTCAACCACTCAGTTGGTCTTCACTTCAAACATGACAAAACCTAGGATCCTTGGGGTTCAATTTTAGCAATACATGGCAGATGTTGCAGGACTTTAGAATTACCGGTAAATGAGAATCTTTTTCCCCCTCCTTGTGTCCCAATGTCCTACAGGATGAGCTGAAGCTAGCTGTGAAGCAGGGGGCCATGCTACTGACTTGCATCCGAGAGCCTGTCTCACGAAGTGCCACCAGCAGACTCAGTCCTGATGAACTAGAAAACGTGGCAACGGTGGAAAGGTAAAAGACCTCAAGATTGAACTAACCACTATACAGGGAGTCCTCAACTTACAACAATTCATTTAATGACTGTTTGAAGTGACAACGGCACTGAAAAAAGTGACTTGGGACCGTTTCTCATACTTTACGACCATTGCAGCATCCTCGTGGTCACATCATCAAAGTTCAGTTGCTTGGCAACTGATTCGTGTTTATGACAGTTGCAGCGTCCCGGGGTCATGTGATCACCTTCTGCAACTTTCCCACCAGGAAATTCAATGAGGAAGCCAGATTCACTTAAAAACTGGGTTGCTAAATTAACAACTGCAGTGATTCACTTAATCCCTGGGTCAAGAAAGGTCGTAAAATGGGGCAAAACCTACTTAACAGCTGTCTCGCTTAGCAACAGAAACTTTGGGCTCGATTGTGGTCGTAAATCAAGGACTTACCTGTATCTGGAGGGACATCGGGTCTCCATTGTGCCAAAGTGTGAATGTGCCTGTAATCTCAAAATGAGTAATGAATTGTATTTATATAAATCTGCTTTGCGTTATCTTTGTGGCGGATGGCCAAGGTTTGAGCCATTTTAATAATAGATACAGCATCACCAATCACATAAACCTGTGTCTCCCTTAGCCCAAAATTTTCATTGCTAAGTAAGGTAGTTGCACCCCCTTTTGTAACCTTTTTCGCCATATTTGTTAAGTGAATCATTGCTGTTGTTAAGTGAACCCTGTAGTCGTTATGTGAATTGGGCATCTTGGAATACTGCATCCAGTTTTGGTCACCACGATGTAGAAAAGATGCTGAGACTCTAGAAAGAGTACAGAGAAGAGCAACAAAGATGATCAGGGGACTCGAGGCTAAAACATATGAGGAACGGCTGCTGGAATTGGGTATGTCTAGTTTAACGAAGAGAAGGACGAGGGGGGACATGATAGCAGTCTTCCAGTATCTCAGGGGCTGCCCCAAAGAAGAGGGAGTCAAGCTATTCTCCAAAGCACCTGAAGGCAGAACAAGAAGCAACGGATGGAAACTTCCTGACAGTGAGAACAATTAACCAGTGGAACAACCTGCCTCCAGAAGCGGTGAATGCGCCAACACTGGAAGTTTTTAAGAAGAGACTGGACAGCCATTTGTCCGAAATGGTACAGGGTTTCCTGCCTGAGCAGGGGGTTGGACTTGATGACCTCTAAGGTCCCTTCCAACTTTTTATTATTGTTGTTGTTGTTATTATTATTATTATTATTATTATTAGTAGTAGTAGTAGTAGTAGTAGTAGTAGTAGTAGTAGTAGTAGTAGTAGTAATATTAGTATCCCCCGTTGACTTTTGCTTATCAGAAGCCAGCTGGGAAGGTTACAAATGGTGATCACATGATCATGGGACAGTGCAACCGTCATAAATACACGCCAGTTGGCAAGCACCTAAATTTTGATCATGTGACCATGGCGACGCTGCAATAGTCATAAGTATGAAAAATGGTTCTAGGTCATTTTTTTCAACACCATTATAACGTCAAATGGTCATAAACGAATGGCTGCAAGTCAAAGACTGCCTTTATTTCCCTTTATGAGGGTTTCCACATTTTGATCCTTGCAACATGGGAGTTTAAAGTTGTGCCTTTTTTTACTGTTCAGTAGGGAGGAGAAAGAGATTTTAGACCTATCAAGTGGGGAGAAGATAGATTTTCAGCCAAGCGTTATTTGTCATCCTTCAAATATTTTGCTTTGACTCAGATCAGTCTAAGAAATTTCTGTCTAACCAAGAGAAGAACTAGAGGTGATCTGATAGCAGGATAGTCTTCCAATATTTGAGGGGCTGTTGGAGAGACGGTTCACCTATTCTTTATGAAGCACTTGAGGGCAGGACAAGAACTAACAGATGGAAACTAATCAAGGAGAGAAGCAACCTAGAACTAAGGAGAAATTTCCTGCCAGTGAGAACAGTTAATCCGTGGAATCACTTGCCTCCAGAAGTTGTGGGTGCAATTTTAAGAAGAGATTGGACAACCATTTATCTGGAATGGCATAAGGTCTCCTGCTTGAGCAGGGGGTTGGACTAGAAGACCTCCAAGGTCCCTTCCAACTCTGTTACTCTGTAATTCAGTGGGTTCCCATAACACACTGAACTATCAACTAACCTAACGTAGCCTTCTAATCTAAGAGCCTAATCTAGGACATCTTGGTTTGATGTTTCATGATGCTAGGTTGGGTTGTAAAGCAGTTCTGTGAAGGTCAATGAGGAACTGTTCTCCTGACTCTTCAATATCAACCCAAGAGCAGCAAGATAAACCAAAATGTGGTTGTGGATTTGAACAGCAATTCTGGTTTTGTATGCCTGGGATTGCAACCTACATTAATTATGATAAATTTTAGTGTTCTCTCATTCCCACATAAATCATTTTGTCTGCACATAACTTTGTTAGTATCTATGCCTCAGAAAAGTGCTCGCAAAGTTTTAAAAAGGCATGTGATAAGAACAGCCAAGAAGTGTAACTAATGTCAAAATGAGAGAAGAGAATACTTATCCCCAAAATGCCAGGAGGATTTTGTATATTACTATTTTTTGAGATCAGGGCAAAAATGATGCTTCATGAAATGCGAAAGATTGATCATCTATTGGATGTGGTCTAGATGATGTGAGGTAGCCCAGACAAGAAATATAACTAGAAATGCTACTTCTAACTTTACTGTAGAGTTGGATTAACAGAATCTTGCAAGATGGAACGTTTTTTTCTTATCCTTTCCTTTTACCCTCTGGAAAACTAGGGAGGTGCCCTCCTGAAACATTTCCCACCCTCCCTCCTCACTTTCTTTGGCTGGGGAATTCTGGGAGTTATAGTCCCCAAGTTTTAAAGTTGCCAAAATTGGACACCCTCTACTTATCTGTAATCCAGCACATTAACCAATACATCACATCAATTCTTTGTTCAAAGCTTCTCTTTGAACTTCTTAACCAGCAGAATCCTTACATGGCAAGCTGTATTGTTTTTTTTATGCTGAGTAAAATTTGTAAAGTGCTTCCAAGCCAAAGTGCAGCTTCTTTGTGGCTTTTTGCATTTTTCCCCATTTTTTTCTTGCTTGCTTTATTTCTCAGAGTTGCAGGAACAAACCTGGGTTGTTAATGAAGAACTAAAAGCTTTAAATGTTGCTTTGCAACTGTCCCATCTCCACGGAGAAAAATATG
>NW_015393143.1:0-15492 GCF_001527695.2 Protobothrops mucrosquamatus
AATGAACTCTGAAGTTGGGATGATGATCTCCTTCAGGGGCCAACCATTTCAGCTAATGCGTGAATCCATGCCAGAAGAAAGGCATTTTGCCCCTCTTGAAAGGGAGGAGGGAAGCCCCATTGGATTTTTAATACATGTTCTCTGCCTTTGAACAAATATAGATCCAGAATTTGGTATATGCATCTGGGACAGTCCATGATTGGTATTTGGGTTTATTTTTTATTTTTGAAATCATCAGCCAGATAGCCAATTCAGTGGTTATACTGGACTAAGAGAGGAGAGATCTAGGTCATAATCTCCTTTAGGTAGGAAACCAGCCAGGTGATTTTGGGCCAGTCACACTCATCTCCAAAAAGCAGCACCAGGTTCAGTGACAAATTGGGTGAAGAGAAACCCCTGGTTGTGCCATGCATTGATCCCTTTGCCATGTGAACTAGGCTAGCACAGAGTAAACAAACAGACCCTACAGTTGAGTGGAAAAGAGGTTAAGAAGAAGACTTCATCAGCTGAAACAAAGCAATCCCCAAACGAGCTCCGAAGAAATACCTAACTGTTCTGCAGGCTGTACATTTCATTGTTTAATTTTTACTGAAAGGACATTCTATATTTGTTTATCTCATTTATTTTTTGCTCTTCCTCCCAGGTGCTCTGAATGGCATACATGTCCTTTTTTATTTCCCAGGTTATTCTTACCACAACCTACGTTTCAGGTAGGGACTGAAAGAATAACTGCTCCAGAGTCATTTGGTGAGTGTCATATTCAAGTAGTGATGATTTAAAATGAAATCTTTGCATCTTGGTGCAACATTCTGAATTTAACACTAGGCACTGTTTCTTGGCAAATTTGTGTTAGGGGAGATCTCTCTCAAAGAAATGTCCTTGTCTCTGAATATTCTTCATATTCTTGCTGGGAGAACTGACTTCAGGGTATAATTATTACTTTCGTGACCTCCTTATAGCTTTCTTACACATTGCTGGTGGCTGTTGCTGATACCAACCGGAAAAAAATAGTTTTTTGCTTAGACCAGATGATCTCTTTCTGTCTCTATCTCTGTCTCTCTGTTTCTCTCTCTCCCTCCCTCCTTCCCTCCCCCCTCTCCCTCTCCCTTTCCCTTTCCCTCTCCCTTTCCCTCCTTCCTCTCCCTCCCTCCCTCTCCCTCTCTCTCCCCCCTCTCCTTACTCTGGAAAGATGTGAAACAATCTTCTACGTAAGCCTGATCTTTGGATTTTGGGATTCATTTGCTATCACTGCAGTTCATAAATGGGCAGAATGTTTTGCCAATTTTGGATAATTGCAGGTCAAAGAGAGTTCCTTATGGTTGCTTAGCAACAGAAAGAGTCACATGCAACCCATTTTGGGTTACCTGTTGGGATGTGGCTTCTCTCATCTCATCTTTCAAAGCATTTAAGTCAAAAGAAAGGACATAGAAGAGGATAACAGGAAAAAGGGGAAAGAGATTAAGAAAATGCAGGAATTTGCTCTTTTTTTAGGTACTCCATTTTTATTTTGGTTACTGGAAACCTAATTATTTTCACTGGTCATTTAAAAAAAGAATCACATGTGTTCCTGTTTAAAGTTATGCTGAATTATAATTTGTATTCTTTTTATTTGCTATAATACACTGCTTTTGCCTTTATCTTAATTGCAGGTGTCCGCAGTTGCTCAGTTGATTTTAGCAACTGCTAATTTGGTGGCTGCACATTTCTTTTCCCAGAGTGCATCATGTTCTACATTATTCCAGGGAATTTTGGAGGAAAACGGTGTTGTATTACCTTGTTTTGAAAATATCTTGGAATTAAGCTATTAGCAGAAAAAAACAATTTTGCTTTCAAAAAGGGACTCAGGCATGAACTGACACAAATTAATTTTACACATATGCATCAGTTACCCTTGGCCGGTGTTTGGTAATGCAGAAAATTCCCAAATTGAACATGCATATTATTTAGTTCAATTTCTTATCTGTTATTAAATGAACATGGACATGAACATGCATACACAGGGTTGGGTCACACAAGCTATTTAAAGCAGATCAGTTACATATTTAGCACTTACATTCTCACAGCTTACTATATTTGATGAGAGTTAACCTTGATTAGGTTTGGGGTGTAAGTGTAATTTAGTGTACAGTACTGTGTAAACCCAGAAAATTCAGTAGTGCTTCTTCTCACCCTTACTCCTATGCTCAGTTTGACCAAAAACTGATTTTCTCTTGTTTGTTTACTTATTTGTTTAAATAGCCTGACCAGTCAGAGGACATCATGTAAAGGAATAGCTGCATTATATTTTGCACTGGTTCGATTCCATTTCCTGTATCATGTTCAAAATCTGAGGATTCAGACAAATTCAGAGGGGTTGAGAAAATGGCAACAAATAATCAAGGGTTGGAAATTTAAAAATACAAGTTGAGATGGAAGGAAGTCATTATGTTAGAATACAGAATAAGGAAGGGACCTTGGAGGTCTTCTAGCCCAACCCCCTGCTCAAGCAGGAGATGCTGAAAATGGTGGTTGGATGAGAGAGCAGAATATAGTAGTTACCTTCAAGTACCCGAAGAGTATGGTACAGGAGAAGATCTATTTTTTACCATCTCAGAGTATTGGTTGCAGAACAATAGTCTTAAATTACAGAAGATAGATTCTGTTGAAAAGTGGTCACAATAAGAACCATTTGACAGTGAACTACCCCCTTCACTGATATGATTAAACAGATGGACAGCTTTCTCTTGGGAGATGCTTCAGTTTGAATCCCTTCACTGAAAAGAGATTAGACTAAATGGTCCAAATGCCTCATTCCATCTTTATGATTCTATAAATTACTAAATTTCAACCATTTTCCCAGTAGAAACTGCTTGCTTTGAAATGTGCAAGATACACTTAGGGAGAATTGGTCAGCATTATCAATAATTAGCTAATTAGAACTTCAGATGTAGAAACATATGGAAACAGCAGAAGCTGATCATGGATAGTTCCTTGCCTCCATTCCCCTTTGGGGAGCGGCTTCCTAGGGGCTACAGTGAAAAAAAGAAAGCTGGACAAGATTTTTAAGTATTACTTGCAATGCATTACAACATAATACCCACCCTGCTTGTTGCATTTTAACTTATTGCTTAGAAATGAACCCTTAGCAACCAAATGGGAGTTATGAGGCTTATCTGTTTTAAATTATGCCTGTTGGGGATGATTGCCAAAGTCCTGTCTCTCAGGCCTTAAACCAGATAAGCACAAATTTCCACAAATTGGAAGCCTCCTGATGTGCTGGGAGGGCAACTCCCATAATTCCGAGTTCCAAACTAGTTAAAGTGTACCAGACTGGAATTATACAGTCTGAGGTTGGAAGCAAAACTATGTTTTCTGTGCATTTTCCAACAGTTTGGAAATTTTGTTTTTCACCTTTCTGCATGTGGTGAAATTTATGATATTAAGGCTATGACATCATTATTCAAAAAGCTTTTGAAAACAATCCCAACTTTGGAGTTCTTGGTGCTTTCTTTCATTACCAAACTAGGTAAGATCATCAGTGCACCATCAGGGAACATGATAATGCTACCTAGTTTGGTAATGAAACATTTGCAAGAAAACCACCAAACTCAGAGAGTACCAAAGACCCTGAGCTACAAATATTCTCTTCTATCGCTATCCCTACTTTCTCTGTTATGAATAGCTGCTGAACATTGACCGAGTTTACAGTAATCAAGTGGTTACTTGAGAGTATCCAAAAGATTTTTAAAACCTCTTCATAACTGGACTGCTTAAAAACATTCTGCAATTACTAGGGAATACACTAGACCTATTCCTGTTTTCTTGAAGCAGATTAAAGATGAAAAATTGTATCAGGACATGGGCTTTTGTGTTCCACTTAATCAGTAGAGAGTAAGTTCTATGCAGTGGTGAAATTCAAATTTGTGAATCCCTGTGTGGATGCCACTTCCGGAAGTCTGTCCTGGACCTGGGCAACAAAAAATTAGCTACCGGTTCTACCGAACTGGTGGGAACTGGCTGAATCCCACCACTGGTTCTATGGCATGGGATAAGGAGCACAGATTATAACTAAGGTGTATAAATATGACTACATGTTGATTTGAGAATATTTTTACCTCAATGTAAACTTGATTTCATTTTCCAGCTATGGAAAGAATATCACAGATAGGAAGCTAGGAAATTACTGGTTCAAATCTTGCTTCTACTATTCATCTAGTAAATAGTCTTAGATTAAATAGCTGACTCTGAACCCCATTTGCACTATATATATACTTATCTCTTATAACTCCATCTGAAATTTTTACACTGAGATGAGCACAGAGGTTGACCCTACCTTGAAGTGGTGGTCCTGAAGGTACCACGGAGTTGACATAACAGAAAATATAATGGGAGATAGGTAGTATTGTTTGCCTTTTAACTTTTATAGTATCTTCACACAGCTGAATACAAAACTGCCAGCTAAACAATATGTAGGTGAGAGGGACTGAAGGTGAGGAAAAAGAAAATTAGATATTTGCTGCTTGCTGTTAATTTGGTTACAATGAACTTTGTGCTAAAATCTTGATTGGACAAAACACTGTCCAGGAGAATTTTTTTTTCCTAAGAGATATTATTAAAATGTTGCATGAGAATAATAAAACATGGACTAGCAATTCAGCTATTTCATCACCACAAGGGCCTAACCTTTAGCATCAACCATCTTATTAAATCTGCCATTAAGTACAGCTGAGAATAAAATATTAAAGTTCACTAGCAGTAAAACTCTGCAGTGCCAAAGAACAGTATTCAATTGATTTATCTGATCAAAGTGAATAAACGATTGCATTCAAGTGATTGCTTAACTTGCCTGTGTTTCATGTAAGATTCCATACCCAGTACTTTTGGCTGAATGCATAGCTCAAAATCACAACTGCTTCAATAAAGAATCCATGGAATCAAAATTTATCCTTGCACCCAACAGACTAAAAAAGGCCACAAGAAGAAAGAGGCCATCCTTGTGGGTACATATTAGTTTTAGCCAATTTTTTTGAAGGATAATCCATATCCTTTTAAAAGTTTGGTTAAGCCCATCCTAAAACCAAAATAATCAAAACTATTTAATGTTAATCAGGAGTAGAAATCAAGACCGAAGGAATGGGTCATGCTGAGTTCTAGTTAATTTCAAGGACTACTTTTGCTTTTGAATCTGAACTTAGGCAAAACTGTAAGCTTGTTGCTGTCTATCTCCTAACTGGGAGGAAACTTGTCTCTTGTGAGATGGTGATTAGCCTGTACCTGGATATTGCTTACCTATATCAGTTACTAGCTTCATTATCAGTGTGAGTATACAATATCACAGAGGTACATAGAAGGACACCCAAGCAATTTCCTTAAAAGTTAAGGCTGATTCCATAAATGGTAAAATCAATTTATAGATATAGTTGGGTACTGTATAGATCTGTGCCAGTATCTTGATCTCAAATAACTTGATTGTAGCTGGGATATGTTTAACTCCCATAAGTGGTAAAATAGATAGCACAGTGATTTGTAAAAGAGATGGTCATTTAGAGTTGCTTTTGGTGAAACGGGCAGCAATATAAATTTGACAAATAAATAAAAGTAAAATGTTTGGACATTCTAAGAGTAGTGTATGATGGCTGTTTTTGGGTCTAAACTTGGCAAAACTAGAAATTTCAAAAATAATTATGAGGAAATGTGTCTATCAGCAGGCAGTTAGTACACGTATGGTTTCAAATTTATATTTTAAAAGTGAATTTAATAGAATTTGGAAGAGTGGTATATAGTATGTAACACCCATTAAGTGCTTTACTCAAGCTGTGTATTTCCAGACTAATCACCACTAGCTATGTCTTCTGAAATTAAAAAAATCCTAATCTCTAATACTTTGAGCCAAATGCACTCTTGCATAGCTGTGTATATCTTTGAACTGACAGAAATTTATATAGAAAATTCTATCATTTGGCCCTTTTGTAGTATTAAAATCTCCACCTAGAATCATGCATGTATGTGAGTAGCTGGCTGTCCAATTGGCCAAGTCATACTCTAAGCTTTCTCATCTTTCAGTGATCAAAGAGTTCCTACATTGTTGGGGAAGTTCAGTATTTATTGGCAAATAACAATCAAGGTGGCTCCAGATATTTCAGGCTGCCAAAAGTACAATTCGGTGGTTAAAATGATACTATGGATTTATTTTTTAAAAAATCAAAAGAGGAAACTGCACCAATCAAAACAATCAAATCAATCAAAGCTGTCTAGTCCATTAACTCTAATCAAAGCAGTTAATTTCACCCTCTCTTCTAATTCAATCAATTTCAAAATCCATTCTTCAACAGTTGGCATATCTTTTTCTTTCCAGTGTTTGGCAAATACATGCCTCGCAGCCATGACCACATGAAGGAATAGCATCCCAAACTGTTTTCAATTGACTTGTCCATCTATTTCTTTGCTTTATCACAAGTCCACCAAATACATTCTGCCCTTAAGTTCTCAGAGAGTTTTCTTTTATTAGTGATTTGCAGCATCAGTAGAATGGCCTGGCAAACAGTTATACCCTTTGCATGCATTATGCTGGCTGTCCTTCTATGGGCATGGGGTTCTTGTTCTCTTAGGGTTCTGCCATTCTCCTGGGGGGGGGGGAGAGGGGGAAGCTTGGGGTTGCTGATGTGTATTTCCTTTGCTTTGTTCCTGTCTCTATCCTCTTTGATGTTTCTCTATCGGGGTGAGAATGGAATGTGCCTCCGGCCATCTGCCTTATCTCCGGGTGTGGAAGAAGCGGGGCAGAGAGACCTAACAGCCTTGGAAGCGGCGCTTTATCACTCTGTTCCCACAGTGTTTTTCACACCTGCCGATTGGCCTGTTTGAACTGTCCGGATGGATAGTTGGGGTGGGGTTATCATTGACACTTTGGACTTATTGATTTGCACTGGAAGCCCTCAGATCCTGTCTTCTATTCCTGCTGTCAACATCCCCCAATAAAAGTTCATTTTGAAATGATGTCCATTTCAAGAATTCTGTTTTCTTGGGAGGACTGAAGGAGGCAGGTCCTTACAGGCTATGGGGCTGCAGGAAGAAATATATAGAATAAACCACTGAAAACATCATATAGAAAATGGAAAACACAACCCAGGATATATGATAGGTAAAAATAGAGAAATCCCACCCACCAATGCACCAATTCCCTGCATTATGGGGTGATAGTAGTAGAAATCATGTATGGCCTTGTCCATGGGTATTGGCATACTGTAACAATTATGCCCTTCTGTTCTAAGAGTGTAAGGAAGGTGGGCTGGAAATACATTCGGATTGGCTCTATATATATCTTCTGAAATCACTTGAGTGCCAGAACCTAACATTCTATTTATTTTGTTGCTCAGTTGCTAAATTATGTCTTGACTCTTTGCAACCTCATGGACTATAGCACATCATGTTCCTCTGTCCTCCACTGCCTTCCAGAGTTTGCCCAGATTCATGTTCTTTGCCTTGATAACACTATCTGCCTTCCACTTCTCCCTTTGTCTTCCATCTTTCCCAAGATCAAGGTCTTTCCCAATGAATCATCTCATCTCGTTTGGTGGATAAAGTATTTGAGCTTCAGCTTCAGTATCTGTCCTTCCATGGAACAATCAGGGGTGATTTCCTTTAGGGTTGACTGATTTGATCTCTTTGTAATCCAAGGGACTCTGAAGAGTCTTCTCCAACACCACAATTCCAAAGCATCAGTTCTTCTGTTTACTGTCTAGAGCCAATACTCTAGAGCTAATGAACTGTTTACAGTCATTTAAAGTTCAAAGTTATGTGAATTCCATTTCCCCAAAGAATAATATCTGGCTACCCACCTGTTATGAACCCCAATAAGATTAAATCAGTCATGTGGTGCATCCTGGTGGCCAATATAACTCAATAACAGGTTGGATTTGATGGTCTCAAGGATCTTTCTAAATCTATTATTCTCCTCTGCACCTAATTGCAGGGAAGCTGAGATTGATCCTTACCCTAAATGCTGGGCAGAGAGGGGGGTTGCTTGCATCTCTCTTTTTTCCTTGATGCAATCAAAGCTACCTTCCCGCTGCACAAGACCATAAAATGTTGGAGAAAAAAAAGATTAAATCTTTTGTAAGCCACAATACTCATTGGGTGAGTAACTTTTTTTCAGCCTAATCAACATTGTGAGGTTGCTGTGAGGATAAAGATGATAGAGGTGAACCATGGAAATCATCATGCATTCCTTGGGGATGACATAAAATGTGATTAATTAAGACAAGTGTGAGCTGAAAAGGAGGACAACTATAAAAATCACCTTTATCCCCCTGGCTACTTTTGATGGTAGCCAGTTCCTGCTGTTCATACTCTTTCTATGAAGCCTCATGGGCCAATTTTTCACCATTCCTTTTAAATCATCTGCCTTGCAGTGGTGTCATTTTTCCTGACAACATTTGAGATAATAAAGATAAGTAATGGGACAAGTTATAAAGTGGCAATACTAAGCACCAGTGAATTATAAAAACTTTCTAATTCTATATAAAAGGGAGCCCCCTCTAGTATCCTAGCTGGATTTATTCTTGTTGATATAAAAAATTCAGAATCTTGTTTAAGGATATATATTACTAAAGACTGCTTTTTTAAACTGGGAACTGAAAGATCTAAACTAAATTAAGGATCTTAATTTAAGGATCTTAATTTTCACTTATGGGTAGATTCTCTCTCTCTCTCTCTCTCTCTCTCTCTCTCTCTCTCTCTCTCTCTCTCTCTCACACACACACACACACACACACACACACACATACACACACACACATCTATTTTAAACTTAATTAATGATTTTATTTTAGAAATTTATACCTCTATACCTGCCTATAGCTATCTCCAGTTGGATAGACTCAGTGGTGGGGTTCAAATATGTGAACAACCGGTTCTCTGTGTGGATGCCACTTCCAGAAGTCCATTCTGGGCCTGGGTAACAAAAAAGTAGCTACTGGTTCTGCCGAAGTGGTGCAAACCAGCTGAATCCCACCACTGGATAGACTTCACTTCCCAGAATTCCCTATATGGCCCAGCTTTCTATGGAATTTTACACACTAAACTCCACAAACCAGGTGTCAACTTTACAAATGAGTATGGCTGCAGCCATTTTTCCTACTCATTTTCAGAGGGAGGGGGGTTGTCCAGGTGCTTCGCTAGTCAAAATAATCTTTTGTCCCGTGGGAACCAAGGTCATTGGCTGCTCTCAAGACTGCAGGATGGGCATTGTGTAAAAAGCCCACCGAGAAGATGTATTGGGGAACGTAGTTCCTTGCATAGTTTTAGGGGTGGGATTTTTTAACTTTGTATTGGGGAATTGTTACATGTGTCTCCAGACTTGGTTTCACCTTTGATGCACTGATACTTTGTAACTAATAAACATGTTCTTTGAGGAATGTGCAAGCCTCGGAGTTCTGCTTTATTCGTCTTTATCGGAACCATGACACCAGGACAATATAGAAGTTGTGGAAGGATAATCTATATTCTAGATATCTCTACTAATGTCTAATAAATTCCTTGATTTTGTAAAATCATGGCAAGATGGGATTTGTAAAGCAAAACACCAGCTGACAGCATTATCTTTATTTCCAACAGAGCTTTCAGTCCCTACAGTTCTCATGGTAGATGGCTGCTGAAGCCTAATGCATTGTTTGGGAGTGTGTCCACTTGTCCAGGAAAAAATAGAGGTCAGCTATTGTGCTAAAGAATATCCCAAGGCTTTTCTAGACAGCTGCCTTTTTTATCTTCCCCTCTCTTCCAGGAGGAGCAGAAAATCTAAATTTTGTTTCCTCTACACCACATCCTTATGGTGCACATGGAATCAACCTAGGTCACACTACTCTCTGTAGAGTTTAAACATGCAATATCCTTAGATCCGTGATAGGTTCCCTCAATTGAAATTCATACTCTGTTGAACATAATGTAGCACATGAAAAACCACTTCTAAATGGCACATACTATGCTATTTTCTCTAAGTGATGCAATTTTGCCCTTTCCTGTTGTACTCCAAACAATTGATTTTTAAAAAAAAAACTTGTCCTGTTTACTGCTAAATAATTTACTTTAAAAAAAAATCGTAACTATGGATTGAAAACTTGATTGTGACATACATCCATTAGGTGGCACCAAAGAAGTAAGGGTTTCTGTATCTCTTGCCTGCCCCCTAGTGATCATCAAGTGGGTAAATCAGTGGGTAAATCCTGCAAAAGAGCAGGAGTGCGAGAAAATAGTGTCAGGCAGAGATATTATCTTTTATTTTTTTCCACAAGTTCTCATTCTTTGAGAGAAGAAGAGAATTTCAGTGAGATTTGCATGGGTGGACTATCTGTCAGAACCCATTCTTTCCCTGGGGGATGGAACCTGTTTCATTTCTTCTTCAATTCTTTCTGAGGGTTCTGCCATTCTCTGCTCTGCTACAATGTATCCTTTCCCCTGCTTCTACCAACTTGCTCTTTGAACTGTCTCTCCCTTGATGTTATTTTGGGGTGAGAAAGGAATGTGCCTCCGGACATCTGACTTATCTCTCGCTGCGAAAGGGAAGGTACGAAGATCCAACAACATTTTCACAAGCATGGGAATGGACCCTGTTATCAGTTCCTTTCCCACAGCAGACTTAACACCTGAGGATTGGGCCATTCAAACTGACTGGATGAACTATTGGGGTGGAGACTTTTGATGAGTGGGGAATCCTCAGATCCTGTCTATTATGCCTGCTATCAGCTTCTCCTAATAAAAGTTCCTTTTGGAATGAAACTGTTCCAAGAGTCCTGCTTTCTTGGGATGAGGTTTTGATATCACAGTTGGCAAAAGATATGATTGTTCTTCTTTCTTGTACAATCATTTTTCCAATGAGCATTGCACAATCATTTCTTCAGTTTCCCCCTTTTCCCATATTCTTATTACATTGCAAGACAGGATAAGCATTGGAGGAAAATAATTCACATTGTTTTTAAAATAGACTTATCATCCCTATTATGTAGGACTCTTGCACTTCAAAAAATATTCGTAAAATGTGTAGAAATTCCCCATTTATTTTCTCTTAACATTGATTTCATGGAGAATGACAAATGGCCACATGAATCCTATTCTATTGTTAAAAAGACTATGTGTTTATGGGTAACTCAAGGTCCATGTTGGATATCTTCTGTAGACACAAAATTAATGCATACACTCCAGCACTCATTTTTCTATCTGGATCCCAATTAATTTATTTTGGAGAGATAAAATACACTCCTTTTCAGAGGCATCAATTTTTTCCAGTATTTGGAAAATAATAAACAAGCACACATAGCCAACCCACAAATAACTATAAATCCTGATACAATTTACAAATATGCAAAGTTATTACAGCAATCATCAGAGACATTATTGAATTAGAGTATTTTGCATTTTGAAAATGCATTATGGATTTATGTAAATTGCATTAGCATTATCTATTTGAAATTCTTTGCATAACAGCATTTGTCTTTCTATTATTTCTCTTTCTAAAATTCATGCATTTCATCTAGCTCTTAGGACAGAGATAGTAGAAGTTTCCCTTCCCTTCCCTCCCCTCCCTTCCCCTCCCCTTAAAAAATGAAGGTCTTGCTTGATCCAGAGCTGCCTCAGGTAGGCCATAGAGGCCTGTCAATAGGAATACTGTGGCATACATCAGATCCTGGAGATCACAAATACGACTGGACTTTATTTTTTTTAAAGAATAAATGAATATGTAAAGAATTGTTTCTCTTTTGTTTAGGGGATGGGGTGTGACACTCTAAAAAAGTCAAGTTAGACATTTTCCAATTTTTTTGACACACCTTGCTCAAAAGGCAACCATCATTGGTCTACATCAACTTTAAGACTGTTTCTTACAAGCAATTTTTTTCCTGTGTCCTGCACTGACAGCGTTCTGCTTAAGGATTTGATTGAATCATTTACATTCCCCAGAATGTAAGAAAAAGATCAGGTCCAGTTCCAATCTGGGAGAAAAGCCCCTGGAAATAAAATGGAGGCTAGCTGCTTTGAAAGAACGTCTGTTTATTGATGAGCAGAAACAGCAACAGCATGCAGTTCTGGGACAGCTGACAAAATGGAATTGAGAGTAGGTGGGTTTTTCTACATTCTTTGTGGCTTTGTGTTTGAGATGCCTGTTGTGAAATGTACTTTGACCTGTGCGTGAGTGTGCCCTTTTAGTATTCTAATTATTGTTGCCTGACTCCCATTGTGGCTGGGAGGTCATGCCCTGTTCTTGGAGCTGGGTGGGGAATGTACATTTTAGGAGTCTTTGTTTTTCTAATCCCATCAGCTCCAACCTTCTGTGGGAGCTGTAGCTGAAGGCGTTTTGTTTAAGAATAGGATGGCCCAGTCTTTCTGAATGGATTACAAAATCTCCATTTCTAAAGACTTCAGGCTTCTGCTTGAGGCTGTTTTTCCTATTTTCGCCTTTAAGAACATGTTTCTCCTCTTCTCCTTTAGGGAAAATATAACATTCTGCCTCTTTTAATATTCCTCAAAATATTTCATTCTCGGGGGGAGGGGCTTACCACACCAGTCACTAGCAAACAGTTTGAAACTGGCCTGTAATTTATTTCTACCTAATTTGAAACAATGGTACATCATGAGCCAATCAGCAGTAACTCCAAATAAAGAAAGGGGTGCTGAAGGTCTCTAAAGAGAGGGATTGAATTGCTAGGGAACTTGTCCCAAGCTGAGATATGAAAGGTTCCCGTTAAGTGAAGTTTGAGGAGGGGGACCAGCAGACAGTGTTTCTTACCTTCCTCCTACTGGAGTAATCTTCTGCTAGAAATTTGAATAGTATTCTCTAAAATGTGCAGGTTAAAAAAGTCAAGAAGATGGCTACAACCATAAAAGGACCTGCTCTTTTTATATGGACAATACAAACAGAAAAAGGCCAGGGCTTTGTCTACCTTCTTGATTTTTTGATGCCCCTGTCATCCTTCCTAATGTGTAAGAAAGCAAAGAAAACAGAACTATTTTTTTTGCAATACTTTTAATTTACAATATGTTATCGAGAGAGTGGTTCATGGATATTTTAAAAAGATTTTATGTTGCAAACATGATGCTCTTCTTTCCACCACTTCTTTTGAGGCCTTGTGGAAGAGGTTGGTCCTGAAACAATCAGAGTAATGGGATTTATAGAGTTAGGCCAGGCAGGGAAAGAAAAGGAAAGAAAAGAAAGAAAAGAAAGAAAAGAAGAAAGAAAGAAAGAAAGAAAGAAAGAAAGAAAGAAAAAAAGAAAGGAAGGAAGGAAGGAAGGAAGGAAGGAAGGAAGGAGGGAGGGAGGGAGGGAGGGAGGGAAGGAAGAAGAGAAATAAATGAAGGAAGGAAGGAAGGAAAGAAAGAAGGAAAAAGAAAGAAAAAAGAAAGAAGGAAGGAAGGAAGGAAGGAAGGAAGGAAGGAAGGAAGAAAGGAAGGAAGGAGGGAGGGAGGGAGGGAGGGAGGGAAGGAAGGAAGGAGAGAAATAAATAAATGAAGGAAGGAAGGAAAGAAAGAAAGAAGGAAAAAGAAAGAAAAAAGAAAGAAGGAAGGAAGGAAGGAAGGAAAGAGAGCTGCCTTAAGCCAGACTTTCTCATACTGTCTCCTTCTCTATCTACCCTTCATCCATTCTCTGCCCACTGGCAACTCATGGAATGTTTCTGTGCATCAGAATTCATCTCTCTGGCAATTGGGATGAACTATGCCTCAGCTGCATTGCTCTGGTCAGCCCCTATTCATCAATGAAGGAGGACAGTAATGAGTCACATTTCACATTTGCATTAATGCTGACAAGATTGACCATCTCCTTCTGGCTTGTACATTGTAAAATGGCAGGAACAGCAAAGGTCAACTTGATGGCAATATTAGTAGCAGTGGGGAAGGTTGAAGTACTTCAGGCTGTTACAGTTTTCCTGGGTAGAATCCAAGAGGGGAAACTCTTGATATCTTTCCATGGGTCTTGGAGTCCTACAGCCCAAGACATGTGCTCTGGTTAAGGAAAATGTTAATTAAGAGTGAAAAGAGCTTGGTGCAAACAAACAAGTAAATAAGTATGACCAACTAGAAGAGGTTGCTCAAGACATGCATTCTAGTTGTCCTGGAACTGGCATTGGAGAGTGGAATCTGATATTATTTCTTGGCCTAGCCAGGCCATTCTAAATACTCTTTCAGAATGATTCTGCTGATTATAACATTCCCCTTTTCTCCTCCTTCTCTTTTAAAACAAAATATTTTTGGGTCAGTGATGATGATGATGTTATCCTTTCAGTCAAGTCCAACTCTTAGTAATTATATGGGCCAGGTCTCTCCACATCTTCCAATCTTGCACTATTTCTTTGAATTTTTCTGTGCTATGGCTGGTGTCAGCTTTGATGGTGTCCATCATATTTGAGTTTCCTTTGAGTCTTCACGATAGTGAACAGGGGAAAAATTGGAGAAGAAGAAGAAAGAAAATACTCTTATTTCTTTGGTAAACAACAGGTTGAAAGAGTCTTCAGTCTGGAGAAAATAAAGCAGATATAGGATTTGCTATCCCTTACCCCTAAGGCCTTTGGTTGTCAATTCAATAAAAGATGGAAAAAGTTGGTGCTTCGGATCTGTATCTCCAATTTATATGATATCTTGCACTTCAATGTACTATCATGTTGCTGCTTAACTTTTTATTCTGAGATTAAACATATTTTTATAAGGGAAGATTGAAGGAAATGGATGTATTTATTCTTGGAATAAAAGGCTGGCTTAGCAGTCCTCTGCTCATCCTTGCTACTCGTATTTATTTATCACATTTGTATAGTTGCCCATCTCACAAGAGAGTGACTGATTAATTGTTGCAATTAAAAAAATGGAAAACAGTCACACTTATAAATAAGTATAAAAAGGCACACAAAACAAGGAAGGATAATATTAACTACAGTAAGGGAGCCATTACAAAATCTCCCTGGTGCCCTGGGATCTCCAGACCGGTTTACATGACTAGATCTCAAGAGACAAAGTGGAACACTGAGAGAGATGGCAGGGAGAAAATTCTACAGGGCAGGTGTCACAACAGAGAAGGCACAGCTCCTGGAACCCACCAGATGTAATTCCCTGGCAAAT
Organism: Protobothrops mucrosquamatus; assembly: GCF_001527695.2. NCBI lineage: Eukaryota > Metazoa > Chordata > Lepidosauria > Squamata > Viperidae > Protobothrops > Protobothrops mucrosquamatus. Next base: position 15,070 of record NW_015393143.1, read on the forward strand.
GGGACCTTCAACATGCTTCCTCTGCCAGACCTGATGGGAAGGCAGATGTAATCAGGGGGAAGAGGTGGTCTCTCAGATAACCCAACCCCATGCCATGAAGGGCTTCAAGAATCAAAACCAGTACCTTGAATTGGGCCAGGAAACAATTGAATAATATAGAATCCTTCTGAATTTTTAAAGCATAATGCCCAGAGTTTATAATACTTCAGGTAGGGTTTGAACATTTTCTGGAAAATGGATGTAATATACACACATGCATACAATCACACACTGAAATGGTTTGGATGTCAGGAAGGCCAATTAGCTGGCATGTACATATCTTTGTTCATGACAAAACTTATAGCTTAGAAGCAGAGAATGGTGAACATCAAGAATGGTATTAATGGTGTTATTAGCTTACGAGATGTTTAGCAATCAGTTCTC
>NW_015393143.1:19876-21264 GCF_001527695.2 Protobothrops mucrosquamatus
TTTTATTGTGACTAGATAAAGCACTCCTCGGGAGTTTCTTTTTATTTATATGGCTTAAGAAGAAAACCTTTTCATTAAGTTTATATGGCAGTTTTGTGGTCCGTATTAAATGAAGAATGGCAACATTTTAGTGCCTGTGGAATATACTTAAAAGTTTCCTATGGGGCCAAAGCCCAAGGAAGAAATTGTTGGTGTAGTGGTTAAAAGCATTGGACTAAAAACTGGAGACTGAATTCTCATTTTGCCAAAGTAGCGTAAAGCCAGCTGAGTGACTTTAAGCCATCAATTTTAGTCCAATTAAATTCATAGAGGGCAAGGTATAATAGCAACAGGGATTTTTCCGCTTCTAGAGGAGCATATCGAGGAGTTTTGATCTCATGGGCACATGTATGAATATAGAGTGCTAAGAGCATTGATCCTACTTTAATACAACCAGTGACCAAGGTAGATTTCAAAGCTGTGAAGGAGAAGGAATAATAACTAAGCTAAAGCAGAACAAGGAAGGGAGATAATTTCCCTAATGGTAATATTAGCAGTGGCTTTTCCAGGTACTGTACAAGGGAAAGGTGACCTAGGGAGATTGGCATCAAGATGAGTTTCCTTCCCACCTATGATGGGCTTTTGCCTTATCTCCTTCTCCTATACATTATTGATACAAACATGATTAGGGGACTGGAGGCTAAAACATATGAAGAGCAGTTGCTGGAATTGGGTATGTCTAGTCTAATGAAAAGAAGGACGAGGAGTGAAATGATAGCAGTGTTTCAATATCTCAGGGGTTGCCACAAAGAAGAGCAGTTCAACCTATTCTCTAAAGCACCTGCAGGCAGGACAAGAAGCAATGGATGTAAACTAATCAAGGAGAGGACCAACCAAGAAATAAAAAGATATATCCTGACAGTTAGAATAATTAATCAGTGGAAGGGCTTGTCTCATGGCATTTTATGTCTGCATTATATCCCTGTGTCCACAGAATTGCTGAGAATTGGACAAGATTGAACAGATAGCAATATCATCTCTACGCTGAATTACATTGACTGCAGTAAGCAGTGCAGTGATGTCTAAGAAGTAAATCTTATGTTTTACTTTAATTTAATTTAATCTCAGTTAAATGTTAAAATCTGTTAAGTCTGTTTCACGATTTGCACTACCAGTGTTGTCTTCTGCCTCAAAAGGACAAGAAATGGTGCAATGAGAGCCAGTTCTCATATAGTCACCAGAAAACAGCCAGTTCAGCAATTGTGAGAATGAGATAAAGGTGGAAATAATCCCTCCCACACCTAAAAAATGGCTTCCAGCCAATTACATCATGTGAACATGAGAAAGAAGCACTAGAATTAGAGTTTTCATTTCAGTACAAATAGGGTTTTCTTTATTTATTCATTTAT
>NW_015393143.1:21453-32850 GCF_001527695.2 Protobothrops mucrosquamatus
CAATGAGAGCCAGTTCTCATATAGTCACCAGAAAACAGCCAGTTCAGCAATTGTGAGAATGAGATAAAGGTGGAAATAATCCCTCCCACACCTAAAAAATGGCTTCCAGCCAATTACATCATGTGAACATGAGAAAGAAGCACTAGAATTAGAGTTTTCATTTCAGTACAAATAGGGTTTTCTTTATTTATTCATTTATTAAATTTGGAGACCATCCATCTCACTCACAGAGAGACTCTGGGTGATGTAGAATTAAAACATAAGCCATATAAATATTATATCCCAGTAGGAGGTAGTTAAAATACGAATAAAATAGAGTTTAAAAGGTGGGGAAAGGGCCTTCAAGGTACTAACCAACCCCAAAGGTGCCTATTCCTTTGACACCCTCAAGTGAGCTGACAGAGCAAGATCTGAAAAGCCAGGAAGGTGGGGCCCACTTCACCTCTGGGGGAAGAATGTTCCAAAGGATGGGGGCAACAGTAGAAAAGGCTCTCTTTTAGGTCCCACCAGTTGAAATTCTTTAATGAAGGGGTCTGAAACACATTCTCCTTGCCTGACCAGGTGGGGTGGGCCAATGTAATGGAGGAAGAGAGTTCCTCAAGTAACCTGGCCTCATACCATGTAGGGTTTTATAACAAATACATAATCTGGTTATCTTGGAACTATGAGCATTCTCACAACTTTCCTGAGTACAAAAAAGGGTTTTAGAAGAAGAGTAATGAGTACTCTAACTGTAGCAATAGTTTTAATTTAAGGATTTGTAGTATAGTTGATTCAAAACCAACTTTCTATGAAAGTCCTTTTGTTAGCTTTTCTAGTATACTTCTACTTGTCAGAGTTTTTGTGTCATTGGGAGTTTCTTCTTGTAGTTTCCTGCCAAGGTGGCTGAGATAAATTGTGTGCCATGGATTTTCAACAAGGAAGTCTGGGAGTGTCAAATAAAAGATATGGCAGATGTGACTGTGGAGCCATAGGCTATAATCCCCTGGAATACAGTCAGAAGAACCAGTTCAGATAACTTTATGGACAGAAAGTCCTTCTCCTTTCCAGATATTATTATCAACCTCTTATAGAAAAGTTTCCTGGATGTCTTAGAACAAGAGAACAGAACAAATAAAAATCAAAATACTAAAACCATAAAACGTGACACAGTATTGAAAATTGGCAATAGAAAATATATAGTTACAGATTAACCAATAACAATTGTTAAGCACATTTGCATGAAGATACACAACGTGGTCAGCTGGGAAATATCAGTATCTTTTGCAACGTTCTTGAGTGCAAAAAAGGCTTTACTTCAAGAAGAGTAATGAGTCAGTTTACTGTAGCAGTAGTTTTAATTTAAGGATTTATAGTATTCTTGATTAAAAACCAGCCTTCGAGCAAACGTTTAGAGTCATCTCCAGTCTCCAAAATCTGCACTGCAGTCCCAGAAGTGATTCTGAAAATTGTTACTGAATGTTGTGCTTTCAGATATGCTGTCTGAAAATGATGGCAGAAAAATATTGGAAAGCAAAAAGTCAGCCTATGAGCAAAAGAGACCCTGTCATACTCAAACACCTGTCAGATTTCCTGTCCTAAAAGATACAAACACTGCCAAAGGATTCATGATCAGTATGAAAAATGGCACTCACAGTGGAATAGTTAGGTAAAAGAATTGGCATAGTCAAGATAGGAACATCCCCTAATACCAGATCATGTTGCCACTGCCCTGGGACAAAACAAACAAACAACCCCAGAACCAAATGCATGACCCTCACTATGAACTTGGGTTGTTAATAACTTCTGTCAAGTTTATGGTGGCCATGATAGTTATGAACTCCTTCAAGTCCACATCCAAGCAAAGTAGGTTGAATTCCTGCAGTACCTTAAACATAGAGAATTTCACTGCCAATCCAACTGCAGACCTAGCAACTCAAGCCACACAGGTTACTCTGCAGTACACAAGCAATGTTGCTATCCAATCCCTACTAAACTGTTCAGATCTGGCCTGCAAAAGAATCCAGATGTCTACTGGATAGAAGCAAAAATTAGAATTTTTGGAATCTCTTTGCTGCCTTCCAATGATTCTCTAGATTTTTGTAACTTAGCTTTGGTATCTCTACCATACACTTTTGTAGGCAAAGGAACAAAAGATGAGGCAAACAGTTCTGTCCAACATTGCATATGTCCCTGTGAAATGTAAACCTTCCATTCTCCAAGTGTGTAATAAATTGTTGTTGAACCAGCATATGGTTTTGCTTTCTAAATAGTTAATAGAATTCAACAGGCGATGCATTAAATTAAATGGGTCAGCTCAGAATTCCATTCATCTGGCCCTGCTTTTTGGAACTGTTTTTTTTTTTAATTAAATATCAGTTTATACACAAAATACATAAAAATGTACTATTGGCTTAAATTTAAAATGAGAGGATATTTGTATTGTTATTTTGAATATTATTAGCATTTTCTATTAAACCTTTTTATGTGTTTTTTGTTATTGGAAAATTACTTTGGAAGTTTTGTTTTTTTAAAAAGATAACTCAAAAATTGATTTTGGGATTGGATGATTTAAATCACTTTTGATTATAGAAATACACACACACACATATGTTTTATTTTTATTTAATAATTAGTATTTTACCAATTGGTTAAAGTAAAAATGAGAAGAGCAGGGGGTTGGACTAGAATACCTCAAAGGTCCCTTCCAACTCTATTATTGTTATTGTTATTGTTAAAGATATTTTCATTGTATTACTTTAGTATGTTTTTGTTGTATTTACTTAAATTTAGAGTAGGAGGTTGCTATATTGTAAATTTGTATCTATTGGAAAAAGTCAGGAGTTACTCTTTTTATATATTTGTTTTATGTATTTCCTCCCCCCCCCATTATCTTTTAAATTCCCTCCTTATTTTACCTTCCCCAATTTTCCCCATTTGTTTTATTTAGTATTTTATTATACTTTTGAAACTCAGTAGAATTACTTGCACAAAAAAAGTAAATATGAATTTATTATATTCACCAACTGGAAATTTTACTCCTGCATTTTTTCTTTTGGTACAATGTTCTATACATTGTACAAGGTTTTGTTTTTTTTTAAATAAAATAAAATAAAATTCTTGTAGGAGAGAAATATAGGCAGCAACTTATTGTGGAACTTCTGGCCTTCCAACCCTGAATATGTTAAAATACATTTGGGCAGAAAGAATTAGACCTGTCCTTTAGGGCTTTGCAAACCTTCAAAGGGATGCGTCATTAACAGAAGTTCAAGTAAAGCACTCCTTGAGGGCAACTTATTTCTAAGAATTTCACTTTGCTTTGATCTGCTTTAAAGCCCCTTGCTCTTCTCCAACACACTCTTTGTCTTTTCAAAGTCAGAAGTCCCAAATGTTAAAAATAGCCACCTCTGGCAGTTAAACTCAAGAATATTAGGTATTTCATTCTGGCTGGAGAGAATTTTAGTTAGTCCCAAGAACCTTGGAACACCCTCCTAGGGATCATAAGATTACTCTTTATCAGGAAAAAAATAAGAAGAAAGTATTAGAGCAAAGGAGAGTTAAACCTGCTTCATGTTATACAAAATAGTTTCATGGCCATTTCTGAAAGATGCTTTTGATAAAGGATTTGTAAAAATCCACACACCTATTTCAAATATCTATGAGTATTATTCATGTTCTGAAAGACCCTGTTAGCTTTTAATTCATCAGCCATTTGGAAGGTTAAACCTCAAACCAATACATTTCTCTAATAAAGCATAAAAAACGTGTTTCTTATTCTAATCTTCCAAAATATTGAGCTAATAATGACTTTAAACCACATAATATGTTTTTAATGCAGTGCATATCAGCAACCTGAAAACTATTTTTTTTACGATTTATTACATTGGAAAACCTGATAGATAACTAATAATGACAAAAAATCAAAAAGTGAACAAAATGTATATTGTAATTAGTTCAGTATTCTGAAAGGTGCCTATGAATGTTTCCTTTGCTAGTAATTTTTGCTTAGAAAATGAACAGAGTGATAGGTTGCTGAGGGTTAACTGCACCTTTAACATTTAAAGGAAAGCATCTAGATTCCATTTGGGGATTATTAAAAAGTAGCTTCATAATCTTTCAGCTTCAAGATTTATTTGTCTGCTTATTTCCCAGTATTTATATCCTAAATAATAGGATAGATAATAATATGATAAAACATGCAATATAAAAATCACATAAATAAGAAAAGAATATATAAACAATGGGCCTAAAAAGAATTCAAATGGGAGTCATTTTGGTCTAGTAGTTAAGGCACTAGGCTAGAAAACAGGAAACTGAGTTCTAGTTCTGCCTTAGCCATGAAAGCCAGTTGGGTGACCTTGGGTCCGTCAGTCCCTCTCTGCCCAACCCATCTCATGGAGTTGTTTTGGGGAAAATAGGAGGAAGGTGTGTTGAAATATTTACTGCATTGTGTTACTTGTAAAAATAATAAAGGCAGGATACAAATAAATAAATAAATAAATAATCCAGGGGGTCCTCCTGGATTCGCGGCTGACGCTGGAAGACCAGTTGTCAGCCGTGACCAGGGGGGCGTTTTATCAGGTACGCCTGATCCACCAGTTGCGGCCTTTTCTGGACCGGGACGCCCTGCGCACAGTCACTCATGCCCTCGTTACCTCCCGCCTGGACTATTGTAATGCTCTCTACATGGGGCTCCCCTTGAGGAGCACCCGGAGGCTTCAACTGGTCCAGAATGCGGCCGCGCGGGCGGTGTTGGGAGGGACTCATCGCTCCCATGTAACACCGCTGCTGCGCGAGCTGCACTGGTTGCCGGTGGCCTTCCGGGTGCGCTTCAAGGTGTTGGTTATCATCTTTAAAGCGCTCCATGGCATNAGAGATCCGGGTGATCCCGGATCTCCCCTCCTTCCGCCGCGCCCTAAAGACATGGCTTTTTCAACAAGCGGGTCTGGCCTAGGGAATTTTAGTGGGGTTTTTAAGGGTATTTTAAAGGTTAATTTTAACGATTGGCCGCTTCAAATATTTTCTTTTAATTTGGTTTTAATGGATATTTATTGTACTGTGGTTTTATAAGGCTGTTAGCTGCCCTGAGTCCGGTGAGGAGAAGGGCGGGGTACAAATTAAATTATTATTATTATTATTATTATTATTATTATTATTATTATTATTATTATTATTATTATTATTATTATTATTATTATTATTATTATTATTAAATAAAATACAGCTCAAAAAACATCGAGACAGAATGGTTTCACTTGTTTACACAAAGGTCTATTCCACAAATAATGTACTATTAAAGTCTGATAACTGGTCCATATCCTATGAAGCTGATGAAAAGGATGAGACTCTCAACAGGCCTTCTCTGCATATCTTAACCAAATAGGCTGATTCTATCCTGGCTACATTCTACTTGCTATCCTGGTTCTGTGTCATATTGTCACTCATAGCCTGACAATTCAAAGATCCAAGAAGGGCCCAAGTATGGATTAAGCCTACAGATAGTAGTGCTCAAATTATAGAAGAATTTATATACTTCCTAGGATTCCACCAACACAAAAGAATTTCAGATTGCATTACAACGAGTTGCTTTGCTCACCATAGTAAGCTCTGTCAAAATTGAAGAGCTCTTTCTTTCCCTTGAAGAGAAACAGGCAAGGTAAGACAACCCACAGTTCATAAGAAACTGTAGATTGCTAATCCATGATTTATGGAACAAATGTCAAATGACTGGCAAAACAATCAGCCCCAGCTTATAGACCAAAGTAACTAGACTCATACCAATAAAAACGTATGGTTTAACATGATTTATGGACCAGGTTATAAATAAATTCCATTTCCAAGTAAATCCCCAATTATTTATCTGTAAAATCTTGTAGCTACTTGAGTCAGGTGGCCTTTATAAGGCATTCAGATAGGGTTACCATATTCCATATTTGAAAATATGGACATCTGGAAAGAGGGTTTGGAGAATCATGGAGGTAACATGCTATGAACAAGGCCATGCACCTTCCTTCCTTCCTTCCTTCCTTCCTTCCTTCCTTCCTTCCTTCCTTCCTTCCTTCCTTCCTTCCTTCCTTCTTCCCTCCCTCCCTCCCTCTATGCTACAGTGAAACTGAATGGTTAGTTATCCCCAGTGGTGGGATTTAGCTGGTTCACACCGGTTCAGTAGAACCGGCGGCTAATTTTTTGTTGACTCAGTGAACCAGCTGATGCCCTAGCCCTTTTTTGCAAGGCCCAGAATGGACTGCCGGATGGATGCCACCTATGGAAATCTGTTCTGAGCTGGGGCCATAACAGCTCACCGGAAGCATGTGGACGCCATTTCCAGGCCTCCGAGGCTCAGAACGACTTCTGGAAGTGGTGTCCATGCAGAGAACTGGTTGTTCAGATATTTGAATCCCACCACTGGTTATCCCCCCAGCTAACTAAGAAAGTTTCAGTATTTTGAAATCAGGGTAATGAATCCAGCTTTGCATGAAATCAAAGGGACCATTATCACTTAAATCAATGTTTATTACATGGTATTTTTTTCTCTAACACCTTAAGTTATTTGAGGACACAATGTCTTGAAGCCAGAAACTCTACTAAATTAAACCTAGCTGAAAATGTCCAATCTTTGAGCAATAAAGGTCAGCATTGGATGATGGCAGTATCACCGATCATATCGGGGAGGCATGGGGAATGGGACAGACTTCCAATCAATAGTTTGGGAAGGATATCTCACCCTTGCTGCTATCTGATTGATAAATGTAGGGAGAAAGAAAGCAACCGAATCATACTTGCAAGAATCTGTTTATGTAGCCTTGCAAATAAAACATAATAGCTCATCTGGTTTTGTTTCTGGTCCATTCTACTTGGAAAGCTGACATCAATCTTGCAAGTCTCCTAGTAGAAATCACTAGGTGTCTGTTTTACAGTCTGAGAAATTACGGAGGTTCTTTTCTGAGTCTCTTTCTCTGCCCATTATGCAACTATGGCCATGGCATCTCTTATCTGATTGTTCCCTAGGGGACATCTCTTCCCCCCCCCCATTTCCCAAGGTCATTCCCATATACCATTACCCCTGGGCAAGGAAACCTGGTTGTATAGAACAGACAACATTATTGGAGCACCTCAAAAAACTCTGGTCATAACTCAAAAGATTTAACTACTGTGCTTAGCTATGCTTCTTAACAGTTGCCAGTGATGGTCAGTGGGATAGACAGCAATATCATTTCTATCATTGCTTAAATAAAGATAGAAGTTTTTGTTTCCAGGTTTATGTTAGAAGCAGACCTCTTCAAGTCTCTCATCTCCATGGAATTCTAGGTATTCACTGAGCTGAAATTCCACAGTACCTATGATTGCCAACAAATGTGTAAATACAAAACTCTGAAAAACAGGGGAATACTAAATTATTATTGGGCATGTATGTTAAAACTCTAGTAGTTAAATAATTACTTGATCAAAGTAATAATGTTAATATCTACAGCTAATTTAATTTGTCATTCTTCCATCCCCCCATTTGTATTTATTTATGCAGAAAATCTATTTTTATTTTACTGCCTATCCCCTTAACAGTTTATTGTGCATTATGCTGCCTATTCCCTTAACAGCTTTGAGCATCTTGCTAAATTGCACTAAAACATTTGTAATAAAATGCTAAAAAGAGAGAGAGAGGAAAGAAACATTAAACATTTATTTTAGCACTCGAAGTTTCTTTTTCAAAATCAGCCATATTTAGCTAGGTATTGTTACCTTATGTGATTATTTCTAGTACCTTAGAAGTCTATCTATTTGCTGCTTTTAAAACAGGAGGGGAAAAAATCCTTCTTGAAATATTGCCATGATGAATTGGCTGACATTACATAGACTTTATTCTCAGTATTCTATCATGAAAAGCAATGAACTGATGATGATGATGATGATGATAATGATAATGATAATGATAATGATAATGATAATGATAATGATGATAATAATAATAATAATAATAATAATAATAATAATAAATAATTAATAATAATAAAGAAGTTGGAAGGGACCTTGGAGATCATCTAGTCCAACCCCCTGCTCAGGCAGGAAACCCTTTACCATTTCAGACAAATGGCTGTCCAGTCTCTTTTTAAAAACTCCAGTGTTGGAGCATTCACCGCTTCTGGAGGCAGGTTGTTCCACTGATTAATTGTTCTAACTGTCAGGAAGTTTATCCTTAGTTCTAGGTTGCTTCTCTCCTTGATCAGTTTCCATTCGTTGCTTCTTGTCCTGCCTTCAGGCACTTTGGAGAATAGCTTGACTCCCTCTTCTTTGTGGCAGCCCCTGAGATATTGGAACACTGCTATCATGTCCCCCCTCGTCCTTCTCTTCATTAAACTAGACATACCCAATTCCAGCAACCGTTCCTTATACGTTCTAGCCTCCAGTCCCCTAATCATCTTTGTTGCTCTTCTCTGTACTCTTTCTAGAGTCTCAACATCTTTTTTATATTGTGGTGACCAAAACTGGATGCAGTTTTGCTATGCTTGACTTTGCAAAAGTAAGATAATTGAGGTTTTGCTATTCTTTTCATGTCTACCTGCACCAGAAGACTCTTCTCTCTCCCAGTCAGGTTCTGCATACAGGAGCAAGAACAACCACCAAAAATACACAGCAAGTTTACTATCACTATCTCCAGAAATCCTCCTAACAAAATTGGAACAATAGTTGATTCTTTTCTTTTATTAGCAGCTTTCCTGTCACATGATAAATTCTTAAAATCTGGAAATGAAATTGCTTTGGCATTTCAATCAAATGTGGAGCTTGTATCATCTTGCAGTCTCTTAACTGTATTAGTTCTCTCCTGTGGGGAGTAAAACAATAACCGTTCCCACAAAATCTCATTGTCAAGTTGCTATGTATATTATTTTTCTTTTCTGATTGAGCTTTTAAACAGCTAGGTACAAAGCCATGACTTTTGAGCAGTGTTGCAAAATGCCTATAAAATTCATTCATTCATTCATTCATTCATTCATTCATTCATTCATTCATTATTTTTTTCTGGTGGCTCTAGCTATCACTTTCCTTCAATGCTATCCCTACAACAAAAACCCAATGAGGCACACTGGACCAACTCTATTGAATCTGAATTGTTTTCTAATTACAACTGTGAGTACTCTGCCAGTTTCCTAGTTTGAACTATAGCATTAAAGCCACAACAGAATAACAGAGTTGGAAGAGACTTTGGAGGTCTTCTAATCCAACCTCCTGCTCAAGCAGGAGACCCTATGCCATTCTGGACAAATGATTGTCCAGTCTCTTCTTACAAATCTCTTATGATAGAGCACTCACAACCTCTGAAGGGAAGCCATTCCACTGATTAATTGTTCTAATGATTAATTAATTGCTCTTAACTGTCTTCAACGGGAACTCCATTTAGTGCACATTACACCAATCAAATTGAGAAATGACAAGGGCATGAGTAACCATCTCCAGTGCATCCTGGCCTTAACTTTCAACTTCTATTTGAGCTGGAGCTTTAAGTAGAGGAAGTACTCCCCACCATCAACCAGATTGTGAATGTGTTCTTTCTGGTGTAACAAAATTCCATCAAGAATGAAAGAAGGTATAGTCCTGAAATCAGACAACTTCTGAATCAACAGCCAACTCATTTTGCTTTATTCCTATTTTTTATTTCCTATGTTGATTTTCCCATGTGTTCATTGTCCTGAGCTGACAAAGACAATATACAATTTCTAAAAAGAGACAAGAAAATCCAAGTGGCAGCATAATATCAGAACTTCTATCTAGTTGTTCTTACGTTTTCAAAGTTTGTTCCTGTAATAGAATAAAACTTAAAACCAGTAGAGAGTCATTCTATTTTCTTTGAAAAGAAATTAATCTTCTTGTCCAAAATGTAAATTCCTTATTCTGTATCAAGGCAATGCTTTCACTGAACCAGCTAAAACAACAAAGAAGGAATGCGATTATGACACATCATGTTAACTGAATGTCTATATGTGTGAGAGGGGAAAAGAGTAAAATTGCAAACAAAAGAAAAAAGAAACTCAATTTTGCAAAACCAAAGCTTCATGAATACTCTGTGAGAAATTAGTTATATATAAAATCTGAGGGAAAAATGAGCTTTTAACTAAAGACAGTTTTGATAAGAAAATGAGTAGTTAAATCATTAATGATATTAATTTTTATCATAACAATTAATTTAAATTTTTAAAAGGTAGCGTTGAAAATTACAGCCTTTCATTTAATCACAAACTCTGGCTGATCTTTGGTGTCTAATGTCTAAAAAAAAGTACAGCATCACAAAACAATATAAAAGAGCTGCACAAAATGTATGAAAATGGAAAAGAATAATGCAATATCAATTAAAATGGAAGTTTATACTTGATTAGTTGCTAGAATATATATAGAAAAACCAAATAAAACTTAAATAATAGATGATGAGCATCAGTTTTTTTGAAATTCTTGGATTACAGAAATGATTGTTGAGAGGGTAACTAAGAGCAACTAAAATGATTAAAGGCCTGGAGATTAAAACATATGAAGAATTGTTGCAGGAACTGGGTATGGCTAGTCTAGAGAAAAGAAGGACTAAGGGGGACATGATAACAGTATTCCAGTATTTGAGATGCTGCCACAAAGAAGAGGGGGCCAACCTATTTTCCAAAGCACCAGAAGGCAACACAATAAACAATGGATGGAAACTAATCAAGAAGAGAAGCAATCAGGAATTAAAGAGAAACTTCCTAACAGTGAGGACAATTAACTAGTGGAACAGCTTACCTTCAGAAGTTGTGGGTGCTTCATCACTGGAGGTTTTTAAGAAGAGACTGGAAAGTTACTTGTCAGGGAGTTGGACTAGAAGATCTCCAAGGTCTCTTTCAGCTCTATTCTGATTGAAGGGTTTAAATGGCTTTAGGAGACATATCTTCTATTAGATCAAGTCTACTTGATCATGACATAGATGTGGTTTTAAGCTAGCAGAATGAGACAAAGAGACCTCAGCTTCATTGGTCTAATAATTAGAAATAAAAACAACTCTAGGGCTAAAATTTCAATGTAATAATTGTTCACAAATATGCTGGTCTATTGCTATTCTATTGGATAGTCAGTAAAAATCAGTTGAATGAATACTAAATACAAATCCCAGTTTTTCACTTGCTCTTCTTTCTATTGGTTATAAAATGAATAAATCAGAAGAGAGCTTAGAAGTCAATCAGTTCAATGCTTTTCTCAAGATAGATTCTCCAAAACCAGTTATTGTAAACCAATTACTTTACAATTGTTTTACAACCAATTATTTTAAGGATTTTTTCTGAACAAATAGAATGTCATTTGTCTAATTCACAACTGTAGAAATACACAAACTTGAAGCACATTTTGATAGCTTGGTATGGGTCTGACACTTTAGCTGCTTCAATGAAGTTGAGGTGCTTTCTATTT
>NW_015393144.1:0-3003 GCF_001527695.2 Protobothrops mucrosquamatus
AGGTGTTACATGGGAGCATCTAGAGGCCCCCAAAATCCCCCGCGCAGCCGCATTCTGAACTAGCTGGAGCCTCCAGGTGCACCTCAAGGGGAGCCCCATGTAGAGAGCATTGCAATAGTCCAGGCGGGAAACAACGAGGGCTTGAGTGACCGTGCGTAGGGCGTCCCGATCCAGAAAGGGGCGCAACTGGCGTATCAGGTGAGCCTGATGAAAAGCTCCCCTGGCCACGGCCGTCACATGATCGTCTAAAGACAGCTGAGCATCCAGGAGGACGCTCAGGTTGCGGGCCCTCTCCGCGGGAGCTAATGATTCGCCCCCGATAGCCAGAGATGGAACTAACTGGCTATGACGTGACGCCGGAAACCACAGCCACTCAGTCTTGGACGGGTTGAGACGAAGCCTTTTCCTCCCCATCCAGACTCGCACGGCCTCCAGGCACCGGGACATCACTTCCGCGGCATCGTTGGGGTGGTCCGGGGTGGAGATGTACAGCTGGGTGTCATCTGCGTATGATGAAACTCCACCCCGAAACCACAGATGATCTCACCCAGTGGCTTCATATAAATGTTGAACAGGAGAGGCGAGAGGACCGACCCCTGTGGTACCCCACAAGTGAGATGCCTCGAGGTTGACCTCTGCCCCCCTGCCAACACAAATTGCATCCGGTCCGAGAGGTAGGAGGAGAACCACCGTAAAATGGTGCCTCCCAACCCCAACCCCCCTAACCGGTGCAACAAGATACCATGGTCGATGGTATCAAAAGACGCTGAGAGGTCTAGCAGGACCAGGATAGAGGAACAGCCTCTATCCCGAGCCCTCCAGAGATCATCAACCAACGCGACCAATGCCGTTTCCGTGCTGTGCCTAGGCCGGAAGCCGGACTGGCGTGAGTCTAGATAGACAGTTTCTTCCAGGTGCTGAGGGAGCTGTCGTGCCACCACACTCTCAACAACCTTCGCAAGAAAGCTAAGGTTGGAGACAGGCCGGTAGTTGGCCAAAGCAGCCGAGTCCAGGGAGGGCTTCTTGAGGAGGGGCCTCACCACCGCCTCTTTCAAGGTGGCCTGCAAGAACCCCTCACTCAAAGAAGCGTTGACGATTCCCTGGAGCCAGCCTCATGTAACCTCCCGGGAGGCCAGTACCAGCCAGGAGGGACACGGGTCCAGTAAACATGTGGTGGTGTTCAGCCGTCCCAGCATCCTGTCCATGTCCTCGGGGGTCACAGGATCAAACTCTTCCCACAAAATGGACTCAAGACCTGCCTCCGTTGGCCCGCCTGAACTAGTCCAATCGGAGGCTAACCCGGCCCAGATCCGATCGATTTTGTCATGCAGGTAACACCCAAATTCCTCTGCCCGACCCTGCAAAGGGACATCCCGGACCCTTTGATGAAGGAGGGAGCGGGACACCCTAAACAGGGCAGCAGATTGGTTACCTGCAAATCACAAACTCAATTTGATCTCTAGGTGCTCCCTCTGGCAATGTCGATCTATGTAGATGTCATTTGGTTATTTGGAGACAGTGTTAGCAAGTGAGGAAATGATTAGATTGGCAGAAACTGATAAACCACTCTCCAGTTTCATTTCTGTATCCTGGGCCATATAGTCTAGCTATGTTTTCTTCCTTACTATTTCTATCTTGAGCATTTCAGCCTAGAACCACATCTTGCTTGCATGTTTTGTCAATTTCAGATTGAACGTGTCAGTTTCCTCTTCTTCTTCTGCATCAGTGGTTGGAGGATAAACTTGGATAGCCATCATATTAGACAGCTGTCCAGAAAGTCAAATGGATATTATTAAGTCATTATTCAGTACTGTCTCTGTCGTATTTTTCCTGACTACAAAGGCAAAGTTGTTCCTTCTGTGTTTGTCATGTCCTGAATAGTAAACAGTGTAATTTTTCTCACTGAGAGTGTCCAGTTCCAATCCATTTCATTTTGGATGTCTAAGATGTCAATGTGTAATCAATACATTTCATTTGTCATTGCACTGAGCGTTTCCATATTCATGCTTCTTACATTTCATGTTCACACTGCAATTCTGTCTTTGCAGTTTCTAATATTTTTTCTTGCATAGCAACAGCAGTAACTAGATACAGCAAAGGCTTTAATTTAACTGCTTTATAAACACAATTAGTAGTCCCAAATATCCTCAGCTGTTCCTCAATAGCATGTTGAAGGTCATAGATTTGCTTGCCCCATCGTCCATTGTCAATCACTTTGTCTATCCATGTAGTTTTCTTGTTAAAAGAGCCATGGTAGCGCAATGGTTAGAATGCAGTAGTGGAGGCTAAATCTGCCCATTGCCAGGAGTTCGATTCTGACCGGCTCAAGGTTGACTCAGCCTTCCATCCCTCTGGTAAAATGAGGATCCAAATTATTGGGAACAATATGCTGACTCTATAAACTGCTATAAAGCATTATGAAGCAGTATATAAGTCTGAGTGCTATTGTTATTGCTAAAATACAAGAGTGGTCTACTTTTGCCTTCTTCCACATGTATGAAATGATGCCTTTGCTGTTGTCACTAAAATAACCATCCATCTCCAGGATCTTCCTGTGTCACAGTTGCCTGATATAGGAGCCAGCTTGTTATGCTGGGCAGCTGGGATGACTTTTACACCTTGGTTGACCTTGCTGGGAGAATACATTTTTGGTCTACACTCCTGGAATTCTTTGCCCATTCCTCCCAGGATCACCCCCATCCTACAGCAGATGAAGACTTGAGTGGGGGGGGGATAGGTTTCTGAAAACCGGAGTTACCAAGTTATAAGCCAGAGAAAATGACCTTTTCTGTGGAGTTTCACACATAGGTATCTATTTGCAGAGATTTCCAGGCCTGAGTAAGAAGTATCCTTTCTGGACCACTGCTTTTGGTGGAACATAGCTGCACAATCTTTCCTCCTGGATAAGTAACCACAATATAGGCAATCTCCCTTTTCAGTCCTTTGCTCAGATTTTTTTTTTTTTATAGGAAAGCATTACAAGCCAAGTAGTCCTGGAAACAG
>NW_015393144.1:3869-10617 GCF_001527695.2 Protobothrops mucrosquamatus
ACCTACTGTAAATACTTGCTGTAAATAGTAAAAAGCATAGAAGCCTTGACTGTCTTACTTCTTGTGTCAATTGCCACCCTTTCAAACCAAAATATACCTCCAATTCAAAAGGAATCCTGTCACACTGAGACTATCTCTCTCTCAATGCCAGAAATTGAATTTAGACCATTTGGCATACAAAGCAGTGAATTATTTTTTTAAAAAAAATGCAAAATTAGGAAGGTACAGATTTCACAAAGGAGTTTTGTGATCCGTCAATTAAAAAAAACTCTTCCTCCCAATTATTTGTGAAGACTGCATAGGCCATCAACCAATTGTGTATGCCCTGTCAAAGGCTCATTGAGATTAGATTGTTTTGATAAAGGGCCTTTACAAACACTAGTGAAGAAAAAAGGCAGGAGACTTGGACGTGGCCTTGGAACACTGAAAGTTCTCAAGTTAAATCTCAGCATTATTTCAGAAAAGGGGAAAAAATGTATCTTCCCCTGGAATGTTGGAACCGTTTGCTGGATCCAGATGGAAGTTGCTGTGGTTTCGCAGAAGCGAATGTGGCTTTGCTTAAAGTATTCTAAAAGGATATACGTTGGATGACCCGTAAAAACAATGCAAAAACTGCAGCTAGTCCAGAATGCAGTGAGTTGCCTCGTGCCGAGTATAGATTAAAGAGAATTGACTAGTTTTGATTCTCCTGCACTGGAAATCAAATATCCTTTGAACTTAATTTCCAGTCCTGCTGTAAGTTTTTAAATCCCTTAATAGTTTTAAGCTTAAGTATTTAATTGAGTCAAAGATGCCTTACGGTATTCTGGTGCTGTCATTTGTACCAGAAGAGTTTGCAGATTTATTTATGTATTTGGGATTATATGCTTTTCTAATCCAGAAAAACCCTGATCGCATATTGCGCATTTGGATAGGACTTTTCACAAAAGTCTGGTTTTAAAATAAGTAAGGTATACAAAAATTTCAGTATTGCATAATATTATCTGTCACCCACTTGGAAAATGTTGCTGAATTTTCTTTTGGCTCGACAGTGACAGTTTTCTTTTGCATTAAATTATAATTTGTTAGATTGATAAGCTGGCAGAACCCACACACCCTTACCTATTGTGTTATCCTCTGCAATTCCTTTCTGTGAAGAGGTAGCTTATTATTCATGGTCGTTCTGCTTTTTATAAATGCATTGTGACATTTTATCCCTTTTATTTATACTTCCTTGAGAATTCACAGGACAGGTAATGGCTTTCATATTTTATGAGGTATCCTGTTTTTAAATGGGTGGAAATAATAGATGATTGAGCAAGACTGACGGATATTGGATAATCCAAGTGAAAACTATGTACTCTTCTTAGTTTACAGTTTGGATCAATTGTTTCCAAAGAGAATGAGAGACAAATTGTTGGAATATTCATGAGCAGGAAGAGTCATGTGGTAACTCAGTCAGCCAATGTGAAGAAAGTGCTACTGAGTCTGTGCAAAAGGTTTTGAGTTAGAAGCTGGGTTTCAGTCTCAGGTCTGTCTCTGCTGTAAGAAGTCTTCATTTATGCTATGTTGCTGTAAAGAAGAATGTATGGTATTGTAAATAATTTTATATGAATATAAAGAAGTTTATTTGAATCAGCTAAATGCAGTCAACTGTGAGAGCTTCTGATTTATTTTTCACCAACAGAGAAATTAAAATTCTCTAACACAAATTCATTTTACCAAGCAGAAATTATATTGAAGTACTATGACTATTAAAGCTATACAAAACTTCAGTCTGAAGATTCATCAGTTTCAGAACCAAATCATATTTTGGGAAGACTCATTATATCAAACTGAATAAAAGGATTCAAATTGTCAAATTCAGACTGAATCTTGCGATTCAAAATGTATCAGAGTCATGTCCCAATTTTTCTAAACAAGATTAGAAAGTCATTTGTCTTTGATCCTTTTTTGAACCAATGCAGATTTTTTTTTCTTTTCATCCTTTTTCCTTCCTGTACATTTTTGATCCCTTTTCATCTTTGTACACAATAGATTATTGCTGTATTTCAAAACAAGCAGCGCCACCTAGTGAATTAAATAGATATGCTTCTCTTATATGTGAATTAGGTGAACCCATCATGTGAATGACTTTTTATTCCTTGAGACTTTGTTTTAGATTCCCCCCCCCCCCGGCTTTTATTATTTTTATAAATAACTCAAGATGGCAAACATACCTAACATTGTTTCCTTCTAGGGAAATATATATAACACTCTTTCCTATTTTTTATTATTGCATGTTTTATTCATTATATTTACTATACATTTGTTTTTTTAACAAAACTGTCTCAGCTAGAAAAACATATGATATTTTTTTTTATCACTTGAGGATAGCTCATACCACCAGTGTTTCTACTTCCCTTACACAGTAGCTTGGAGATGATGGTCTTTGCTCTTTGCAAATTTCTGTTGGTGTCAAAAAACCTTGAGCAATGTCATTTCTATGTAATGTAATATTCACAGATTATGAATCAATCAGTATGCATTCTCCATCCCAGAGAGCCAAGACAGAAGCACCATAGTCTGATCAACAATTTAACACCCAAGATGGCAAAAGGAAATGCTAGCAACTACCTAGCAAGCTGGCAGAATTAAATACAGCATCAAATAAAAATAGACTTCTGGTGATTCCATAAACAAAGTCATGCATTGTTCTTAGCATTGAAATGGAAACACTTCGCCATTGCTTCCTTTCATGATCTTTTTAACTTTTGAATCTAGCAGAGTTTTCTAACTGATGAACAGGAATCAATAAATCAACAACTGGCTAGGTGCTTCCACCTGTTCTGATGCTATTAGAGGCAGCCTCCAATTAACATTCTTATGCCATTAACGTCTTCTTGTTATCATTTGAGTAACTTTGTATAACTTCATGGTGTTTCCCTTCCTACCATTTCAGATCTATAACTCAGAACGGCCAGAGTGGACGAGTTCTCTCATGAGAATCAGTCTTTAACCATGTCATGACATTCTTTTAAAGTTGCCGGGAAATGAATAACACATCAGTTGTTCCCAGTGTTGTGGGGTTGTTGTTTTTTTTAAATCTTTCGTGGCCTTTAGCCTCACTGTTGGAGATGCATTGTTCTCACCCTTAAATAAGAACTACCTGACATTCAAAGCTGTGTAAACAACATTCTGCTAGAATTTTGTAAATGTGAAGCTGATTACCAATGGATAGGGCAAAAGGGGAATCAAAAGAACTTTTCTGTGCCTGCCAACCATTCATTCTTTAGTCATATCAACAGCATTTCCTGCCGACAAGTCAATGGCACAAGCAGAAAGGGTCTTTTAAAAGTCAGTTTCTGTTTCGCTGGGGATGTAGCTGATAGTAGTGTGGATATTAGAAGAAGTTAATATCATAAAAACACCTGATTCGTATTTATTGCCCAGGAAGCTACAGTATAGTGTAGACCTAATGTTGGTTTTACATTGCAATAAGAATTCACAGACAAATATTCAAATCTGCAGTGTATAGATCAACTCAGACGCTACTATCTCAGAGCCCAAACACAAGAACCACACTCTGGTTATTCATATGAGATCCTTAAGAGAAAGTTACAGAGCAAATTCTGTCTTGTATGATGGACAACAGAAAAGTGATCAGAATCGAGGGCAGTCTTGCTATACACTGAAATGATTTTAGGTAACTGTTAGCCACAGCTAATGTGAGAATATTTAAGAGGCAGAATTGCAGAATTGCTGTAACCAGGAAGAATTGTGTGGTATAGTATCTTGCATAAACCGTAAAACAGAAGGTATCAGGTTCACGCCAGCCACTATTTTCAGTTTTCAAGCCTTCCAATATGGTGTGCTTTAGCAACGTAAGATGAGCCATAGTAGACTGGATCCAATCCACATTTAATCCAGCAGTTTGGATCCTTTTGACCTTCTACATCAAAAGGGGGAATGAGGAACCAGTAAAAGCAAGCAAAAGAGATGTCGACCTCGCCACTGTTTTTCCCCTGCATTTAAAGACCCTTGTAAGTTGTGTTGGTGAAATGAGATTCCATTAGCCATTTTACTGGCAGATGTTTTTCTCGGTAACTCCAACCATGATTGCATGCTAGTGCAAAAGCTACCATAGTGAGGGCAATGCATTCTAGTGAAAGTTCCAAGAACAGGTGTTCTGTCCCAGCCTATGTGAGTCCATGTTAACTCACAAGGACAAACCCCTCTTTTAACAAGTAGGCTGGAAATGCAGGAAAAACAAACCCCTTTTATTATTATTTACAGACCTGCAAAATGTCCCAAAAGCGAAGGCAAACAGAGCACGATTCAAACAGAGAATTGTTCACAGGCAAGGCAAACAGAACATGATTCCATGAAACTTGAGTCCTTTGCAAACAGTTGCCTTCAGCAACCAGCACCGCCCACACCTTCCCTTTTTATTATGCAGCCCCAAGACATGGCTTCTCAATGCCTTCTCCTTCGCCCTTGGAGCCGCCCCATTGCCTCTCTCTGTCCTGCTCTTTTTGCCTGTCTGCATTTGCGAGCGTCTATGATGTCTTCCAGCTGTGAGTCCTCAGAGTCTGACTCAGCTTCCAAGCACAGCTGGGTCTCAGCCTGAGCACGAGTGGAGGGGCCAGGCTCTTTATCAGATTGTAAGTCCTGGAGCTCATCAGAGCCTTCCTCCGACTTTGATGGCTCTCCAGGCTCCTCCTCCTCCTCTGATTCCCCGGACTCAGCTGCCAGGTCCACTGGCTGGCACGGAATCACAACAACAGGATTCTGAGAGAGAAAAAAACTGGCTTGAGCAAAGAGCAGGACGAGGCATATTTTCTCACCAGTAACCAAATATAACACTCATAAGTTCTAAAGAGTCATAGAAATAAAAAGTTTTTTAAGTACTCGGGCTATGGAGTACATTTAGATCCAAAAATACGCATCAAAGAACATAGGAATATGAACAGAACATCTGTTTGCAATTTTTTTTAAAGCAGCTCCAGCTTTCCTTGGGCTCATATAGCTATTCTCTCAGGTTGGATTGCCTTCACTCTTAAAGTCCCTATTGTGTCACTAGTCATATTCTGATGTTCGTCTGATTATATCCAAGGGCAGAATCTGTTCTATGCTGCTTGATGTAAACAGCAGATATTGACAATTAAAAATATTTTCCCAAAACTATATATTTGCATCTCATCAAAAACATCCTACAGTACCATGTTCCTCCATTTTTACAACTTTTACCTGGGTAGTGCGTTTCATTCTGCTTGAAAATGCATTTAGCTTCTTTGTGATTTGCATTGCCTCTGTTGTAAATTTGTAACAGTGAAATTTACTATTAATTTACCACTAGTAGTAATATACTAATCTACCACTAATTCTAATAGATGTGAACTTGTCAGTTATTGAGGTAAACGTTTACTTAGCAATATCCTTTTTGAATGCTATTATATCTCCAGCCCTCTGGCTTCCTCCATGCTTTTGTAGCCCTACCTGGCTCATGTGAATTACTCATAGTCTCCCTCTGCCCCCAGCCCCTTTGACCTTGCCAACTGTCCCTCCTCCTTGTACTAGTGTTTTTCAGACTTAGTGGAAATTCTAAGTCCTTCCACCAAGTCAAAATGGTAATCCCCTGGAAAGTATATCTACATAATACCACATCTACATGGAAAATACATCTATAATTAAAGATGCATGTTTACATTCAAATAAGAGTTGGTTTCTGCATGCTAAAAGGTTTTTTTTGTTGGTGGTGGTGGTGATGGGGGTTGTTTCTTTATTTCTTTATTTCAAGTTGTTATCTTTATCTTTGCTCTTTTCAGTTCCTGAAATCCATTAGTGAATTGTCTCATTTTAAAAAAAAGTATTCACTGAATAACATCAAATGGTTCACAAAGAATAGCAAATGGATGGTGAAAGTCTTCGTGAAAGTGTATCTCCATAGCAATGTTCTAAGAAATCATTACTACAGCAACTTAGTTTGTACCACCTGTTTCAACACATTCTTCTTTTTAAAATAAGCATTAGCCATTTTTCTGTTCAGTTTTCAAGCTGGCAATGCAGTGAAGGGCGATGGAGAAAGAGTAACTGCCCAGCAGCTCTACACATTGCTGTTTCTTGCAAGGTAGATGAAGACTTCAAGTCCCGATCTTCAGCAGAAACTGAACCTAGCAGAAAGGGGCATAGCTTCCCTCTGCGCTGAGGAGTTGCCACAGAAGGGACTTGGCAATACAGGTAGTCCTCGACTTATGACCACAATTGAGCCCAACATCTCTGTTGCTAAGTGAAACATATGTTAAGTGAGTTTTGCCCATTTGATTATGTTTATTGCCACCATGGTTAAGTGAATCACTGCAGTTGTTAAGTTAGTAACATGGATGTTGAGTGAATCTGGCTTCCCCATTGACTTTGCTTATCAGTCGGTCACAAAAACTGATCACATGACTCCAAGACACTCCAAGCCAGTGGTTCTCAACCTTTTTAATGCCGCGACCCCCAACCGGTCGTAAGTCGAGGACTAAACCGGTCGTAAGTCGAGGACTAAACCGGTCGTAAGTCGAGAACTACCCAACCGGTCGTAAGTCAAGGACTTTCCCTGCCCGGGAGCGCCGCGCATGCGTGGTTCCGCCCCCTGCGCCGGCCGAGGCGTAGCTGGCAAGCGGCAGAGACGGAGCAGGCCGACCACCAGCTGGCCCAGCCCAAGGGAGGTAAGGCACCCGCCGGAAAAGGGGGAAAAAATGGCGGACAGCCTTGCTTGGCGACCCCCGTGAAATGGTCGATCGAC
>NW_015393144.1:12614-16372 GCF_001527695.2 Protobothrops mucrosquamatus
GTTGTTCCACTGGTTAATTGTTCTAACTGTCAGGAAGTTTCTCCTTAGTTCTAGGTTGCTTCTCTCCTTGATTAGTTTCCATCTGTTGCTTCTTGTCCTGCCTTCAGGCGCCTTGGAAAATAGCTTGACTCCCTCTTCTTTGTGGCAGCCCCTGAGATATTGGAACACTGCTATCATGTCCCCCCTCGTCCTTCTCTTCGTTAAACTAGACAGACCCAATTCCAGCAGCCTTTCCTTATATGCTTTAGCCTCCAGTCCCCTAATCATCTTTGTTGCTCTTCTCTGTACTCTTTCTAGAGTCTCAACATCTTTTTTACATCGTGGTGACCAAAACTTGATGTAGTATTACAAGTGTGGCCTTACCAAGGCATTGTAAAGTGGTATTAATACTTCACGTGATGTTGATTCTATCCCTCGGTTAATGCAGCCCAGCACTGTGTTGGCCTTTTTGGCAGCTGCAGCACACTGCTGGCTCATATTTAAGTGATTGTCCACTAGGACTCCGAGATCCCTCTCACAGTTACTACTATTGAGCAAGGTATCCCCTATACTATACCTGTACATTTGGTTTTTCTTGCCTAAATGTAGAACTTTGCGTTTTTCACCATTGAATTTCATTTTGTTAGATAGTGCCCAGTGTTCAAGTCTGTCCAGATCCTTCTGTATCCTAAGCCTGTCTTCTGGAGTGTTGGCTATTCCTGCCAGCTTGGTATTGTCTGCAAATTTGATGATTTCCCCATCTATCCCCTCGTCCAAATCGTTGATGAAGATGTTGAAGAGCAAATATCTCATATTAGATGTTTTTGTATTCCTTAGAGCAATAACTTTAATTGAAAATGCCAGAAAAATTGTTTCCTTCCCATCATTGCTTGAAATGAAATGGCAGCAAACTTTTGTTTATTTATTTACTAAGGTTTATATACTGTTCCAATCAGAAAATATTCTAAATAGTTTACAATCTGTAATACCATTTTATGAACCACTGTCTTCTGTGCCCTTTCAAGTGACTAAAGTCCAAAACTGAATTAGGAAAAAGATTCCTCCTTGTCATTCTTGCTCTGAATTATGGAATCTTAATGCCTTCTTATCTTCCATTTTTTTATGTAGATAAATCAACAATTTTCATAATTTCTCCTTAACAAAGAAGAGGTAAACTAGAAAAGTGCTGTATATTCATTCTTTTGCTATTGTTTCTGAAAACCTTTAGTTCCAATATAGACTATACTGAAACTTGAAAGGCATCAAATTTGTAATGCAATAATAGTACAATAAATTCAGTATAATAAACATTTTATTGCTGTCCACAGAGATATTCACTAGATGGTGCTGTTGTTCTCCAGATGAACAATTTAAAATATTCTGTATTATCTTCATCAATGTCCCTACAGTATTGTCTAGAACAGGGGTAGGCAACCTTGGCTCTTTTATGACTCGTGGACTTCAACTCCCAGAATTCCTGAGCCAGCATGGCTCAGCTTGGAAACCTCTCCCTTTCCCCTCAGCATGGCTGGCTCAGGAATTCTGGGAGTTGAAGTCCACGAGTCATAAAAGAGCCAAGGTTGCCTACCCCTGGTCTAGGATAACATAAAATATTGTATTTTATACCCCAGTATGATATTAATGATTAAGATGATAAACTAGAACTGCTGAGATCCAGATCCAGATTCAGGAAGATGTAGGCTACAACAATCACTCTCTTAGCTCAGCCTACCTCACAGTGGGGGGGAGGGGGGAATTAGAGGCAGTGTTATATAAGAAAAACAGGACATAAATCTAGCAAATAAACAGTAGTTATTTTTTCTTTTTACGACCCTATAATCCCTTTTATTCGGTTGGAATCAGGATGACTGAACTGAGCTGATCGTTTACTGGCCGGATGCTCTTCCTGACACCTAGACAGAGTTCGCAGCAGATATTTTCTTTTTGCACCCTGATACAGAAAAAGCTATCGCTGCCTAGGATTGAACTTGCAACCTCCAGAATGTGAGGTGAATGTCTTCACCTCTAGGCCACTACGATGCTCAGCAAATAAATAGTAAATAAATGATTAAGGATTTGTCTCCATACATTGTCAATAATCTACTCAACAACCATGAAAGATGGCCTTACATTATTTCCCTGCTGCACAGATTGTGAGAGATTTGCCTGTAAAATTGTTGGTGTAATCTTTATTTAGAAAAAAAAAGACAGATGTATGCAATAGAGTGTATTCTCTAATAAACATGTTTACAATCCTGCTGAGCCCTTAATTCAAGTAGGAAATGAGAGTAGATAAATTACTCATATGATAGTAAAGCATTTTATCAACTGGAGGATCCAAAAGAACAACTCTGTTAGCTTGCATCCAGTTCTTAGCTCGGGTCTGATTGTTACACTATTTAGCTATTATGACATAGAATATACTATTTTGGCTGGCCAGAGATAATTTGCTGGTCCAAGCAGATGTAAGATAGGACTCTTTACTCCATTTATGTACAGAAACCAGTTGGACTGATAACTGAATCTTCTGTTACTAGTAGTATCAAATGACTTTTTTCTTAATAACAATAGAGTAGCTTGAAGTGCATCTGATGCATCAAGTGGGACAAGCAGGTGATCATCTAGAATGATTCTAGATGGTTTTTTGCAGAATGTCTTTTAGTCTTAACATCAAAACTTCAAAAAACTTCAAAAAAGGGAAAAAAATGGACCCAGGAAATTACAGACCTATCAGCCTGACCTCAATACCTGGGAAGATCCTGGAAAAGATAATCAAACAACGAATCAGCGAACACCTAGAGGCAAACAAAGTCATTACTAAAAGCCAACATGGGTTTGTCAAAAACAGATCATGCCAGACAAATCTTATTGCATTCTTTGACCAAGTGACAAAATTAGTGGATGAGAGGAATGCTGTGGATATAATTTACTTGGACTTCAGTAAGGCATTTGATAAAGTAGATCACAACCTACTACTTGACAAGATAGAAAAATGTGGGGTAGACAGCATCACCACCCGATGGATCCGTAGCTGGCTGACCAGCCGTACTCAGCGTATGGTCCTCAATGGAACCGCATCTACATGAAGAGTGTAGTGGGGTGCCCCAGGGCTCTGTTCTGAGCCCAGTGCTCTTCAACATCTTCATCAACGATTTGGATGACGGGATAGATGGGGAACTCATCAAATTTGCAGATGACACCAAGCTGGCAGGAATAGCCAACACTCCAGAAGACAGGCTTAAGATACAGAAGGATCTGGACAGACATGAACACTGGGCACTATCTAACAAAATGAAATTCAACGGTGAAAAATGCAAGGTTCTACATTTAGTTGAGTAGTTGAGAAAAAGGTTTAAAATTAGATTTCAACTGCGGCAGGAAGGCCACAGGTTCCTCACTTCTATGCTTTAATAGCATCCTATGTTTTTGGCCACTCCTTAAGCACCATTATCAATCAATTATACTGGCTTACAGCTATGCCTAGTTTCTGATGAACAATTTACTGGGTACATATGTAGAGCTGACTTAGGTAGAGTTCAACAAATGGCAAGCTGAATAGAACCCATCCTGGTGAGCAATCTAAATACCCAGAAAGTCCAGGGCTGTTGGCCAGTTTCAATATTTTTTTTAAGTAAATTAATTGATTGCTGCGTTTTGTTTGGTTTTATTAAATTTTAGGACTGTATTAACCCTTCCCCAAATTAAGGCTACACTGGATATGGAACCTCAGGTTTGCAGAAGGAAATGAGGCAGAGGATGAGAACAAATTTACAGACTTT
>NW_015393145.1:0-13113 GCF_001527695.2 Protobothrops mucrosquamatus
TTTATTTATTACTAAAAATAATATGGCTTCCTGATTTCACCAGCAGCTGTATACTTAAGGAAAAAGAGCAAAAACTGAAGAGAATTCCAAAACCTTGCATTTCCTAAAAAAAAGACAAAGAAGAAAAACAAAAGAACAGTGCCCATCATTCCCTTCGCAAATCTGCCATCTCTTCAAAACGAATGATGAGTTCACATCCAATTCTGTAGTTTACATTTCTTTAGGCGTGGTGCCAATTTCCTTTACTATAATATTAATCATTAGAGGGGGAAAAATCATCTTATATTGCTGAACGTGCAGAAAGAGGACAGAGTATTCAGGAGTGGGCACTTGGCTTCTATACTTTTCTCTTGTGAATTATTTTGTTTGTGTAGCTTTTCTTGGCTTCTGCTTTTCTGTCTTTGAGATGTAGCTGAATAACAATGCCTATAAACTTGAAGAATGTAGTTCCCCCACCACTGTTAATGGCTCTTGACTGTAGAGAGCATGTGGGTGAGAAGAGGGAAAATTATAACTTTCTCAGTGCCTTTGAATTTTATTGCCACCTACGTTCTAATCCTCAAAAGAATCAGCTTTGGACAGTAATCCTATTTTGTTGCCCTAGGCTGGATGGGATATGGAACAGGTATTATCATTAATCAAGTAACAAATGAATGATTATGGAACATTTGAGTGAAAAGAGAAAACATTCTAATGTAGTTCGAAGAGATGACATCCTAATAAAAGAACATAACTATGGGCATTTCATGGCTTCTCTGCTTGTGAGGTGGACCAATCATCTAAAGAAGCTTCATGCTCCATGAGTGTGAATCAGTTTGGCTGTGGTTTCAATCACCTGGAAGTATAGTTGATTCTTGCATTCATTACCCATTCCAGTAGCACTAGCAATAGCACTTAGACTTATATACCGCTTCATAGTGTTTTACAGAACTCTCCAAGCAGTTTACAGAGTCAGCATATTGCCCCCAACAATCTGGGTCCTCATTTTACTGAGCTCGGAAGGATGGAAGGCTGAGCCAATCCTGAGCCGGTCAGAATCGAACTGCTGGCAGTCAGCAGAATTAGCCTGAAATACTACATTCTAACCACTGCACAAGTCACAGCCCTTCAAGTATTTTTAAGTTTTTTTTTTAATATAGTTGCTTTCATGCTTCAGACTGGAAATATCTAAAGAAGACTGGGAATAATCCCAGCTTTATATTGTCACTTTTCAGAATTGCTCAACTGAATTGATCTGAATTCGTCTGCAACCCTTTGTTCAATGGGTTGATGCTTTTAAATAATAATAATAATAATAATAATAATAATAATAATAATAATAATAATAATAATAATCCCACAAGTTTACTGTCCAATGCTGTGTCTATGGAGATTCTCAGTTATCCAGGTCATGGTTGTCCCAAAGGTGCTTTTTCAAGAGGCAACTTACTTTCTTGTTTTTCTTTGAAGACATTTTGCTTCTCATCCAAGAAGCTTCTTTAGCATTGACTGGATGGTGGGGAATGGAAGGATTTATATTCCTTGCAGACAACAGGTCATTTGCATTCTTTTAGAGAGTCGTTGAGGCCACTTAGAGGTTTATCTATGTCTGCAGGGTCAACTGAATAGTGCAAATGGTGTGGAGCCTTCTTGGAACTGCTGAAAGGACTGTATTGTAGACTGGAAATAGATGATGTCATATTCCTCCCCCTCTGTTAATAGAGGGCTGTTCAATTTTGACATAGATGGCCTCTTTGACCCCTCTTTCAAACAAGGAAATATTTTGGGGGATATTAAAAAAGGTAGAATATTATATTTCCCCAAATGAATAATGGAGAAAAATCTTAGGCAGAAACCAACCCACAGTCTCCTTGCCCCAAGCAGACCAGCTTTTAGAAATGCAGATTTGGTTATTCATTCAGGGAAACTGGGGCAGGAAGGCTGCAGCTGAGGGGGTTAGAAAAACAAAGACTCCAAGGACAGGAACATGACCTTTAGGATATAATAAGATTAACCCACCACCATTAGAATACCAAAAGGGTACACTCAAGCTCAGCTCAAAGTACATTGCACAGGAACAGGAACAACCTCAAACATAAAGCCCAAAGAAGATATAAAAACCCACCTGCTCCCAACTCCATTGTGTCAGCTGTCCCAGAACCACATACTGCTGTTGGTTCTGTTCTTCAATAAACTAACCTTTCCAAACAGCCTCCATTTTATTCCCAGCTTGGAAGTGGACCTGATTTTTCTTTCTACACTAACATAGATTAACACATCTTTCTTCCGAAAATGACATTGGACAATGAAACTAGGGACTTCAAACATTAAATCAGCCAGCTTTTATATAAGGATAATAGATGGACATCTACTATTTCTAAAACCTGAAGTAATCATTCAATACTGCCCTGCAATTGAATACCATTCTAGGGTTGTAAAATTACAATTTCTTGGGAACTGCAAACAGGGAGCACACCAAGGTAGGGGAAAATTTCTGTAGTAAAGGATTTCTTGCATTAAATTGAAAATAAGCTCTAATTTAGCAACCCAATGTTTAAAGGACAATGAGCAAATTGTAGGATTTCTTTTCACAGCAAACATAAAAGAATAATTGAAGTAAAAATATTAAACTTTAAGTGTTTTCTTCTAGCATTTTAAAGAAATCTCCAAACCATTTCCCCAAATATCTCTATTCTATTGTGTCTAAAACAGAAATGCAGCATTAGAATTGTTTGCTGTACACAGAAATACACTGAACAGTGTGAGGTTTATGAGAGACAATCCATGCAGAGATGGGAAATGTTCCTTTAAAAAAAAAAAGCATCAGATGACTTTTTCTGACTGTAGGTTAAAGGACTGCAGACTTCCTATGGGAAATTGAAGACTTATTCCATTTTTAACCCTTGCTAATTGAGGCCATGCTGAAACATGACCCAGGGTTGCATAGTTTTGACTTTTTTGTTTTGTTTTGTATTGGCTTGGAGATGAAAACTGAAGGGAAGGGGGAAGGGAAGAAGGGAAAAGACATCTTGGTTGAGCAGGAATACTAGTTGAGTGCTTTTGGCTTTTTTTTTTTTTTTATAAAGTAAAGGTTTATTTACTTTTGTTTTTTTAATAACTGCTGTTAAGTTGGGAAATTGGAAGACAGGAAACAGAGATTACCACTTGCAAAAGATTACATTCTTTGAGGAGGCCAAGAGAAACATTTCAAGAAACATTCTGGAAATACTATATCATAGGAACCATGGATGGCAAGAACAGTGTCTTAGAAGAATATTTTTGCAAAGAAAATGGAAGTTGAGCCTGAAACAAAATAGACGGATATCTCACTTAAAGAATATTGTGCATGATGAAAATTAAAAACATATGTCGAGTTACTAAGAAGGGATGAAATTGTAAATAGAAATAGAAAAGGAGCTTCCCAAACAAATGGTTTATGCAAAGAGGGAAGTGTTAAAGAGTTAAATTTATATAGTGGTAGGACAGATATAGTTCTAGGTCAAATTGCTTTTCTTTGTCTTTACATCCAAGTTTCTGGAGGGATTGCATATACAGTAATGAGAGGTGCACATGAGTTACTCCTACTACAGTATTCATTAGAGTACTACCTTACTTCATTCATAGGATTCACAATGAGAGTATTCTGCCACACAATTTCTGTCTCATTTTCACAAAAAGAATAAAATAGCCATAGTGACTTTGCTTAGCAGAATTGGGAGCAGCCCTAATAACAGTTATTTCTCTTTTTTTACTGGCAAGAAATATCAGGATATTATACTGTATCAGAGTGTTAATCATTAATCTCAAATTAGGCTTTCTAGTGGTGATAGACATGGGAATTGCTTGTTCAAAGTCTTGAGAATGGATGATGGTGGTGCTTTTTGTTTGGTAATTCTAAGATACTGTATCCCCACCCATAGTCCTGAATCCATAGCTTTGCATTTCCTTGGACTGAATAGATGTCCTTATTGCTATGAATTAAAAAGGGCCATATAGGCGTACTAGTGGAGAAAGGTAGTACCTTTTACAACAAGTGCCTGCCTTGAACCTGAAAAGCTGTTGCCCATCACTGTAAACTGGACTCACTTTCCCCTACAAAGACCTCTCCACTTATGAATAGAATTATTGACTAGGAATTTTGGGTGCTTGGAAAGTACCACTCTGGAAAAGACAGTACTGCATGAGATGGAGAAGATCAGTGGAAGGTAGTCAAAGCCCTCTTTAAATATTCATTTGAGCAAGTAGAGACCTTTAAACTGGATAGTTAAAGAGGCATATAATTGGCCATGCTTCTATGTGTTTATCTAAAGGACTGAAAGGGAAGAATTTCACTGAGTGATCTGGAGCTTGCTTCATTAGAGTCCTGATTTGGGTGAGCTAATGCATGGAGGTATGGAGGGTTGGAGGCAGTGGTGGGATTCAAATATGTGAACAACCAGTTCTCTGTGGATGCCACTTCCAGAAGTCCATTCTGGGCCTGGGCAACAAAAAATTAGCTACCGGTTCTGCTGAACTGGTATGAACTGGCTGAATCCCACCACTGGTTGGAGGCAATGATATATAAGGGCTGATTCAATGCTCAGTTTCAAGTCCTCCACACATTCAGCTAAACCTTTGAATAAGGTTGTACTTCATCTGTAAATAATTTTCTGACTTGGCTTCTGAATTGCAGATCAAAGAGAACTTCCAGGGTTATGGTTTCCAGTTTGCGGCTTGAGGACTGCTGATTATCTTTAACTGTGTGTACTACAGATACACAAGGCCTAAAGAGATCGTTACATTTTGCAAACTGCTGGACTTTTCATGAAAAAGGGAGATTTCAAGTAGAGATACCAACATTTTGAAAGATTTAATAATGTTTTGTGATGATGCCCATTTTGACTTTTTAAGGTTACTTTAATTTTTATTTAATTTGGGATTCCTTCAAAATGCAGTGCTTGCTAATGATACATGGCCAACTTAGTTTTGGCCTGCAAAAGCTTTTTGATAAGGAAACAGTTGTTTAAATACAAGAAAAGTTTAGGAACAGCTTTAGCAGAGCAAATAAAGGGAACACTGGGGGCCAATAATCACAGGTAAATTCAGAACATACTACAAAAGGAGTGTAGGCAGCCATAGCCACTCACTTACAAAAGGCAAAGTGGTAAAGTTGTCCCTACCATCTCTTCTACTCTAGTATATTTTCTCCTGTTTCAGCTTACCTCCATTTTTAAGAAGCTTTTTTCTGAACCAGTACGAAAACTTACCAAAAAAATATGAATTGCAGTCACCCTCTTCATTAATTTGCCAGGGATGCCTGTGAGGTTTGTGAAGGGCCCAGATAACATTACTGGGGGGAAAAAGATTATATTTTGCATTTTATTTTTTATCAGCCCTGATCCCTGGTATGATCTGCTGGCACTAATGTGGAAACCAGAAAGAAGCCTCATAATCACCGGAGCAAGATATTGTGGCTGTTCCCTGCTTCCCCACTCCTCTCCAAGTGATAAGAGGATTTTGCAAAGTATATGATATACATTAAAAGTTGCTCCATAGAAGGAATGAATAATATATAGGTTATATACTTCAGTGCCTCTTCTTTTGTGCCAAATGAAAGCCATTAAGCTTTTGGATGAGCTCCAGAGTGGAAAGTGGGAAGGCCTTTAGCCTGGACCAAATGTGCTGTTGAATGCTTAGTGGCATGTTAGCCTAGTGATAAACAGGAGGTTCTCCATGAAGCATTCTGTCACCCTTTTCCGCTTCTGGAATTTTGGTAAGCAAACATTTGTTGTTGAAGCAAAACATTTAAGAGATGGGAATAACTAAATCATGCTGTGGGTGTTCTTCCTTCAGTCCTTTGATTAATAATCTTGGATGCACATACTAGTTGTCAGCCTTGGATTTCAGACTTTTTGCAAGCCACCAGGGACCAAATTTGAATATCTCATCAGAAATAAAACAGTGAGAACATCTGTACAGGAAAAAGCAAGCTGTACAGTCCCAAAAACTTAAGAGAGGGAGGCGGAGTGGGTTGCAAAGCAAGGAAGAAATGTGCACAAGTTGTCTGATTTGCTGCTAATAGGATTTTCTTGGTTGAAACTTAGAAAAGGTTTTTATAGGGCACAGGCAGATAGATGCGTTAATGATGTCTGAGCAGTTAGAAAAGTATGCTGTCCTGATTTCCAAGTCTCATTCTGTCACAGCAAAATATCTGGTGACAGGTGATGTTCTGACCGTTTTAATGCATGATATGCAAAACAAAAGGTGGACTCCTCCAGCTCTCCCTCCCACCCTGAGTATTTCTTGCCAGCAACTGCCAGTCAGTCTTCCTAACTAGAAGATGGGGATTGTTGGGTGAGTGTAGGAATACTATGCTTAGCTACCTATCAAGTTTCCTGATTAATAGGTTGCAGGTATAGATGAGGGATGTGGGGATGGAGTGCTGAGGCATGTTTGTGCTATAGTTTGAGGGTGTGAGAATAATTCTATTGTCTGTAATATTTAGTAGCTTTAGGTGTTGGGTTGGGCCTAGGTCAGGGGTAGGCAACCTTGGCTCTTTTATGACTCATGGACTTCAACTCCCAGAACTCCTGAATTCTGGGAGTTGAAGTCCACGAGTCATAAAAGAGCCAAGGTTGCCTATCCCTGACCTAGGTGTATTAAATAATGTATGGAGGAAAATATCTAATTTTAGACATAAAGTTACCAAATGAAATGGATTCTCCATATTTTTCTTATTGGGAAGATGTCAAAGATCTATGTTGCAGGAATCAGAATAATACTGTCAGCTGATGAAAGAAGTTTCTTTTTGCTTATTCACCTATTCATAAGAATCTTGCCAGAATAACTGTACTCTCAAGGTGCAGAAGGGTTATTCCTACTTTTCAGAAGAGGAAATCATATTACTTAAGAGTCTGAGCCTTTTATCAAAGACTGAGCGAAAGAAGTTGGGTTCCATTTTTAACTTTCTCTAGTCACCCATTGTTCCAGTCACTTATTCATTCCTCTGTATGAATTTTGGTATGTTCTCCAAGAATAGATGGAGAAACTCCGATAGAACCTGTGGGAAATATTATTTCTTGTTCCCTTGGGGAATGAGTTAAAACAACCAGGACTGAATCTACTATTCAATATGGGTTAGTAATGAATTATTACTAAGATGATCAGAAAACTAACCAGTCATAAAAGTCTGCTAAACACCTTATTTAAAGTAGTAAGTGCTTTTACTATTTGTTGGTATGTGATTGGGTCCTCAGAAATTTTAGCAACCCATAAAATTTGCCCTGTAAAATTTATTGATTTAATTCTCTTAATCTGTACTGAAAATGATCAAAAATCTTTTTTATATTACACCATCTTCTGTTTATATCCCATTCATTGTATGAACTGCATTCATAGAGAAGGAAATAAAGTATTATATAGGTTCCAGATTCACATTAGTGGCAAGTAACAAAAAGAGCCAGGGAATGCAAAATGTGGGAGAGAATTGTTGCTAAGTATTCAATAATCCTTCAAACTGTACCCTGTCCTGGTCACTAGATGTCCATGTAGTTTCCTGGGCAACAAATAGATTTTTTTTTGCCATTGCCATCTCCCAAGATTTTTTTTTCCAATTTTCTAGTTTGGCCTACATCTTTGGAATTTTATGGTGTCTCACTGAAGTACTAATTAAGTCAGATTCTACTTAGTTTGTTGAAATCAGCCAGTGTATTTAGCTGCCTTGCAGCGTCGCTGCTGTTCCTGCAGCCTGAGATATATTTTGAATGATGGTTGTCTAGTGTCTTGTTTCCCAGGTTCATTCCCACATTTCATTACAATTAATGACATTATAAGGAGGTGTTGAACTGTGTTCCCCCAGCTCCACCTTCTGAGTGTTTTCTGACAGGAATAACAAACATTGCAAAACTGTGCCCCCATGCACAATCTTGCTAGATAATACATAATATTGTTGGCATTGAAAGCTGCTTGACTTTCAACAGATCTAGCAGGATTATACTTTCTACATTTAGTCCCTTCCTTCCTTCCCTCCCTCTCTCTCTTCTTTTTTTCTTTTATATTTTTCCTTTATTATTTTTATAAATAACTCAAGGTAACAAACATATTTAATACTCCTTTGTCATCCTATTTTTCCTACAACAACAATCTTTTGAGGTGAGTTGAGCTGAGAGAGAGAGTAAATAGCCCAAACTTACCCAGCTCACTTTGACGCCTAAGGTGAGACTAGAACTTACAGTCTCCTGGTTTTTAGCCCAGCATCTTAATGACAGCATAATAAAGTAGCATAAACAATCTACAAAGATGACAAAGCAATGTCAGTTCTATATCCGGGATGAAATCTTGATTGAAATGGCTTTCAGAAAATCAGTTACCTCTGGAGCTGTGAGGTATTACGTTTCCTGTTTCCTTAACTAGAAATGCTACATTTGAAACTAGCCTGTAATTAGTATTATCTTCTGACTCTAGGGAGAGTTTTACATGTATTATAACTGTCTGTAAGATGAAATTGTTTAATATTGTTTTATAAAACATAAAAATATGTTTTATGATTTTTATAGTTTGGTTTTATTGTTGTTCTGAATCACCTGGAGTTGTGTTTTAGATCACTGGCGAGACAAATATCTTGGATGAATTAATTAATTAATTAATTTTGTGTAGACAATCTCCATATAGAGTATTCCAGTGAACATTGACAATCTTCATAACTTATTGCTGAAAGAAGTTGATTCTCTTCTCTTTGTGACATATGTCAGGCCAGCACATAAATATCCAAGATTAAACCCTGAATAGTAAAAATTAATAATAGTATCTTTGTTGTGCCCTGTGGTAAAAGGATGAAACTACTGATCACTTAAAAACCTATATAGGAAATTAAGATCTTCATGGACTATAGAATATACAAAGTGCATTTTAAAAAAAGTCTAAAGAAAGATACAGGTAAATGTATTTCTCTATTCATTCCTTGACCATGCTAGAAGCACAGTTGAGTAGATGTCCTATTTAGTGGGAAGTCTGTTTTCTTTTTACATCTGCTTTTGTTGACTATTAGTTTGAAATAATAGTTGCTCTTGTGAGCCACTTTCTGAATCTTCTTTAGAGAAGATACTCATTGAGGCAGATTAGATAAATATCTCCTTTATTATAAATCTGTAAATAAAAAAAGTTCATTAATTGAAAAATGATTTAAAGATGAAAAACAAACTCTGAAGAAGTATACAGCACTGGAGATGGAGGATCCACCCGTGGGTTGTGACTGTATTCCTGCCCAATCAGATCAAGTCAGCCAAAGTTGTCACGCCCTGTCCTTGGACCTATGCCCAGTCTTGACTTGATCTTGCCCAAGGACAGGACGTACAACTCTGGCTCTCATAGGTACAGTCTAGATTATTTAGTGGTTCCTCCATCTTCATTACTACAATTAGAAATATATAAAGAAATTTTTCCTCCAAAATTTCAGTTCCTCTGTCAGCTCTGCAGTGGGGGGGATTTATTGGGAGATAGAAGGGGGTCCCTTCTTTCTCCCCTCCCTCCAGGAGCTCACGGGGCAGAACTGCTGAATTAGGATTTTGGTCTCTAAATTACGGGCCCTTAAAGCTGAGCACATTTAGAGTTCGCAGCCGCGGCTCCGTTATCGGCAGGGAGTGACGAGGATTTAAAAGTGTCAGCTCCCTCCGTTTTTTCTTTCCGCGGCTTGTTGGAGCGAGAAAAGCCGTTCGGCTGATCTCCCTCATTAGCGATTGGCCTCTTGTGACGGGGATTGCGGCTGCATCCCCGGGGAGGCCAATTTCGTAACGAAACACTTCTGAGGAAGCCGATTTGCTCTCTCGGCGATTTGCTCTCAGCGATTTGCTCTCTCG
The DNA here is from genome assembly GCF_001527695.2 of Protobothrops mucrosquamatus. Lineage (NCBI taxonomy): Eukaryota > Metazoa > Chordata > Lepidosauria > Squamata > Viperidae > Protobothrops > Protobothrops mucrosquamatus. The sequence goes on from NW_015393145.1 coordinate 9,813, forward strand.
GACGGGGATTGCGGCTGCATCCCTGGGGAGGCCGATTTCCACAACGGAGGTCTCCCGCGTCGAAAGCTGTTAGTTTAAAGATTGCGGCTGCGATGATCCGAGGGAAGCCAGAAACAGGCCGAACGCTGTTTTTAACTTTCGGCCGTTTTTCTAGGGGAACAGCCGGTCAGCAGGTTAGCGGCTGATCGCGGTGCGGCTAGCAGCCGCCACGCTCGTATAGGGGCCTCATTAGCTTCCAACTGTCAAAATTTGACAGTTCGTTTTTGGCGCGGCCGCCATTTTGACCGCAGGGTGCAATACCAGGGACTGTGGTCTTGGAGCTTAAATTCATAGAGGCTTGTTTATTTTTCATTGTCACCTTCCTCTGGGATTTTGGTATGAATTAGTCCCCAGAAGAAAGGATTAATTAAACATTTTAGGTGGGCTACCTGATTACCTCAGGACTGGCCACCATTTTAGGAGCGGCGGCCATTTTGTCACCAGGGTCCTATCACCTCTCTAGGGAGCTATATCTGCAACTCCTTTGGGGCTGATTCATTCACTTCTTAAGGCCTTATTTTCTTCGCTTGGTGCCTCCTGGGTCTCAATATTTGGCTACCTTTATTTGGTAACTTGCAGCCTCTTCTTGTGCTGTGTATTAATTTCAATATTTACTGGAAGTTGTTGGCGTGCATTTGTTTTTCACTAATCAGTTACTTCCAGTGATTCAGGGGACTTACGGTGACCCCTCAGAGCACCGGTCCTTAATTGTGACACGTTTGCCACGGGCACCAGGCACTCCCTTAGCGTGTCTGTCGCTGTCTGTGATTGCAGCTGTACCTGGGTCCCAGGCGTCCTCTGGAATTGCGTCTGGTCGCACCCACGGTGGTAATTCCCTCTAGATACCGGAGGCCCCCATTGAGCCCCCGTGCTGTCAGAGGATGGAACGTATGGAGCCCCTCGAGAAGGAGGTCGTGTCCCCTTCATTGGCTGGCATGAGTTCTATGCCGCCTCATCCGGACGGATCTGAAAGGGCTGCACAAAATACCAAGCCAAAATCTGCGAAAAAATCATCCAAGGGGGCAGATAAGCACGCCACCAGGAGACACCAAGCTCTGGAAAAGGAGTTCTCTAGGGCACAAACAATGGCTCGACTAGACGATCCTCAGATTGGGGGGCGGGGGCAGGAGTCCCAGTTTCCACTTAATCAGTCGCTCCAGGGTATGCCAGAGGCCACTTTCACCCCTACAGCGGCTGGTCTTCGCCAGACCGAACAGCTCCCCTTCCCTTCAGAGGAGCGATTGTCCATTTTAATTGCTCAGGCAGTGGACCGCGCTCTGAATGCTAGGGCAGTTCCTAAACCGCCAGTCATAGTCCCCCCTGCTATCCCACTTCAGACAGATGAACCTCAGTCCGGCCCCTCTTCACCTGCTGAATCCTTGTATTCTGAGGGGTTGTCGCTACCTGATCAGGGCTCTGACCAGGAGTTTCCGATGTCTGAGGAAGAGGAACAGTCGGTGGACGCTCCGGCGCCCACCGGAATGTTTCACCCTTCAGCGTTTGTCACGTTACTCCGTAAGGTCTCTTCCACCGCACACCGTGGATCTGAGCCCCCTTCTGAAGCAACTGCTGTTGCTCCTGATTCGGACCTTGATCCAAATTTCATTGAACCGGTGGCAGCTCAGCACCGGATCCCATGTCTGCCCATGTTCCTAACTGCGGTTAAGAAACAATGGGCGTTACCAGCCTCCTTTCCCCTTCCGAGTTCCACGGACAAAAAACTGTTCAACGTGGCCAAGGAACTGGAGGATGCGCTGGAGGTCCCTGCGGTGGACGAGCCTTTCGGACCATTGATCTCACCAACAGCCATAGCGGGGGATGTGTCGGAAGCTTTGAAGTCAGAGGACCGTAAGTGCGAGTTGTCTTTTCGCAGGATCCACCAGGCTTCCGCTTGGGCCATTAGGGCAACGACCTCAGCGTCGCTTTTCACCAGAGCAGCCCACCGTTGGTTGAAACAACTGCAGGCCTGCACCCCCAAGGATGATGTCCGCTCTCAACAGGACATCAGTAAGATGGTGGCAGCAATGGAGTACGCCTCGGATGCTACGCTCCAGGCGACTAAGTTTGCTTCCAGGGCTATGGCTTCAGGGATCACCAGTCGACGCATGCTTTGGCTTAAGCATTGGCATGCTGACGCTAAATCCAAGTGGCGCCTGTCCTCTGCCCCGTACAAGGGGGGTAAATTATTCGGTGAGGCTTTGACTCCTTATCTCTCGGAGAATAAGGATAAGCGCAAAGTGCTCAACCATATCATTAAGAAACCTGACAGGAAACAAAATTATTTCTCCCGAAGACAGTCCTTTCGGGGGGGGAATAGGTACAACTATTCAAACTCTTTTCGTCCCTTCCCACCCAGAACGGACCGTCAAGAGGGACAATTTGACAGGCAGGCGAGCAAGCCCAGGCAACAATACCAGGGTAACCAGGGTAAGCGGCCCTTTCGTGGGGGCGGCCGGCCATTTCGGCGCTCCAGGTGACTCCCCGGCAACGGGATCTCCCATAGGGGGCAGACTATCGCTGTTCTTCCACCAATGGGAGACCACCACCACGGACAGGTGGGTCCTAGACACCATACGGTCCGGTCTCCGCCTGGAGTTCGTCTCCACGCCTGTAAACAGGTTCATTTCTTGCCCGTTTCCCCGAAACCTAGCCAAAAGAAACCTGATGAACCAGGCCATCCAGCATCTTCTGGAGATAAGGGCCTTGGAAACCGTTCCGGTGAACCAGAGAGGGCGGGGATTCTACTCCATCCTCTTTGTCGTTCCAAAACCGTCAGGAGGATGGAGAGCCATCCTGGATCTAAAGTATTTGAATCTTCATATCAGATATCAAAAATTCAAGATGCAGACACTCCGCTCCATTTTGGGGAGCGTGAGAAAGGGAGACTTCCTGACATCCATCGATCTCACGGAAGCGTATCTCCATATCCCCATCTCTATCGATCACCGACGGTTTCTACGGTTCAGTTACCAGGGAGAGCACTATCAATACAGAGCTCTACCCTTTGGCCTCTCGTCGGCCCCCAGGGTGTTTACCAAGATCCTGGCGGTCCTGGCAGCTCGTCTTCGGATGGTACCGATCAGGGTCCAGTGTTACCTGGACGACATCCTGATCCAGTCAACCTCCGCCCACTCGGCACGACAGGATCTCGACCGGGTAGTACAGCTGCTCCAGGATCACGGGTTCTCGGTAAACTTCCCCAAGAGTCATATGGTCCCCACGACTCGGCTACTGCATTTAGGGGCCGTCATAGACACCAGGG
>NW_015393145.1:14102-15488 GCF_001527695.2 Protobothrops mucrosquamatus
ACTTCCACAGCCAGGTCAGGAGGCGTCATGTACTTGTCCTCACGGACAACATGACTGCCAAAGCTCATATAAACAGGCAGGGGGGCACCCATTCTCGAATCCTCCTGAACGAGGCATTAATATTGGGGACCTGGGCAGAGCGCAACCTAGCGTCCATCAAGGCCGAGCACATCTCGGGGAAGGACAATACCCAGGCAGAGGTCTTGAGCAGAGCGACAATAGACCACTCAGAGTGGAGGATTCACCCGAGGGTCTTCAAAGAGATCTGCCATCGCTTTGGTCTGCCTTCAGTGGACCTGTTCGCCTCACCGGCCAACACCCAGCTCCCCCGCTTTTTCTCCCGCTTCCCGGCTCAGGGAGCGGAACAGGTAGATGCGCTGCGCTCTCCATGGCCTCGGGGTCTGCTGTACGCTTTCCCACCTCTCCCTCTTCTCCCGGCGGTGGTACGCAAACTGCTCCGGGAAGACGCGGAGATTCTACTGGTAGCCCCGTATTGGCCACGGAGACCGTGGTTTGCCGACCTGCTGGGTCTCTCCAAAACAGATCCGTGGAGGATTCCGCCAGACAGGATATCACTCAGTCAGGGAGCCATTCTTCATCCGGATCCCCAGTGGCTGCAGCTAGCCGTCTGGCACTTGAGCGCGACTATTTGTCAAGGCAATCTTGCTCTCTAAGAGTCATTGAGGTCATACAGGCATCCCGTCGCCCATCCACGAATCGCATCTATGAGGCAACGTGGAAAAACTTTTGTGCTTGGTGCGACAAACATAAGTTGGCTCTCTCACGACTCAATATTCCTATTATTTTGGAATATCTGTCGGACGGCCTAGACAAAGGTTTGGCCCCTAATACCTTGCGTAGGCAACTAGCTGCGCTCTCTACTGTTCTCGCCTGGGAACACGGAGGGTTGTTAGCTCACCACCCATTGCTACGTTCCTTTCTTAAGGGGGCAGCTAACATCAGGCCACCGGCGGTACATAGATATCCTTCCTGGGAGTTGCCCCGGGTTCTTCGGGCTCTCACAAGGGCGCCCTTCGAACCATTAGCGTCGAGCGATATGAGTCACCTATCTCATAAGGTAGCTTTTTTAGTGGCCATCACGTCGGCTCGACGTATATCAGAGCTGGCGGCACTGTCGGTCCGTAAGGATTTGTGCATTTTCCACCCGGACCGTGTGGTACTCTGGTTGGACCCTACCTTTGTCCCAAAGGTGAATTCCCTCTTTCACAGGAGCCAAGAGGTGATTCTACCTGACTTTTGCCCTAAACCATCGCGTACCCTGGAACGGCAATGGCATTGTTTAGATGTCCGCAGGGCGCTCCGCTACTATATTGCACGGACAGCGGATTTCCGCACATCAGAAGCCCTGTTTGTCTCCTTTCACCC
>NW_015393146.1:0-12793 GCF_001527695.2 Protobothrops mucrosquamatus
ACAATCCTTCCCAAAATATTCAAAAACACACATTATTTCTGTTATGTTTGGTGTTCGGTGAGGCATCCACGAGGCAGTAGATGAACAAACAGCTCTTTATTGCAGGTTTAAAACAGAAGTCAGGATAACTACAGCTCCACCCTTATTTATACACTCAACAACTAGGTGGCAGCCAATAGGATTCAAATATTAGTTCCTGTTTTAACACAAGATAATTAGCATGTAGATAGCAAGTCTGGCTCTTAACTGACACAGTCTTATGACTGTTTTTTCAACAATTCCAAATACTTTACCTCAATACATTACAATTTCCTTGCAAAATCTCCTGTCATCTCTTTTTTAAAAAACAAAAACAAAAAAAACCCAAAAACAACTCATAGGTGTAGTAGGCTCTTTTGAGGTCTTGCAATAACCTTTGTCCACTATGGAGTTGAAAGCTCTAAGCTCTACTCATTCTTGAAATGGCAGAAAATATACCAGCAGGAAATTTGCTTATCCTGCCCATGTGCTTATGCTGCTTCTCTGCATGTGTTCTTGGTCAAAGCAATTGATGGAGTTCTCCACCTTGGCTACCTTCCATATTCACACATCTCCGCTATCTGCCCGTCACAGCATTGCTGCAGAAATAAAGTGGGTTTCACACATCCATTTTATCGTAACTCAGGTTTACGCAAGTACAGTCTATTTAAAAAAAATGTGTCACTAATGGAATTGAATCCCTGTGGTGAGAGAGGTTCTTGCTCCTGATTTTTCTCGATGCTCTCCTTCCATTTTAATCCAGCTTCATTTCCCCTTTCACTGAGTGTCACCTGCTACTGAGGAAAACGACCACTTTAATGTGTGGCAAAATAGGACTGGATGAGTTTAGGTGGGTATTTTGGATGACAGATTTAGCCATCTGTCAAGTTGCCTGACTAACAGGTTTTAAGCACAGAAATGCTCCATGCAGTGACCTGTGAATGAGGATATTTCTGAACACGGGCTTAGCACCTTTTTGAAATACCATAAAAAGTCGGTCCAAAAATCTCCCAGCTGACAGGTTTCAAGTTTGGAGAAACATGAGTGAAACCATAGGTTCACCATAGGTTCTCAGTGTTCCTGCTTGGATGTCCAACCTCACATTTTACTCTACGGCCTTCCTACGTGCCTGTAATTTACAATAGAATAACAGAGTTGGAAGGGACCTTGTAGGTTATCTAAGTCCAACCCGCCGCCCAAGCAGGAGATGCTACACCATTTTTGACAGATTGCAGTCCAGTCTTGAAAGTTTCCACTGGTGAAGCTCCCATAACCTCTGAAGGCAAACTGTTCCATTGGTTGATTGGTCTCACTGTCAGAAGATTTCTCCTTATTTCTAGGTTGAATCTTTCCTTGATCAGTTTCCATCCGTTATTCCTTGTATGGCCTTCAGGTGCTTTGGAAAATAGGTTGATTCCCTTCTCTCTGTGACAGCCCCTCAAATATTGGAACACCGCTATCATGCCTCCCCTGGTCCTTCTCTTCACTAGACTAACCATGCCCAGTTCCTGTAGCCGTTCTTCATATGTTTTAGCCTCCAGTCCCCTAATCATCTTTGTTGCTCTTCTCTGCACTTTTTCTAGAGTCTCAACATCTCTTTTACAGTGTGGTGACCAAAATGGGTTGCAGTATTCTAGGTGTGGTCTTACTAAGACCTTATAGAGTGTATTAGTACCTCACGTGATCTTGATTGGATCCCTCTGTTAATGCAACTTAGGATTGCATTGGCTTTTTTGGCTGCTGCTGCACATTATTGGCTCATATTTAATTGGTTGTCCACTAAGACTCCAAGATCCCTCTCACAGTTACTGCTATGAAGCCTGGTTTCATCCAATCCATATCTGTACTTTTGGGGAGGGGGGTTGCCTAAGTGTAAGACTTTACATTTCTCTATATTGAATTTCATTTTGTTAGTTAGGGCCCAGTGTTCAAGTCTGTCAAGATCCATCTGGATCTTGAGCCTATTATCTAAAGTGTTGGCTATTCCTGCCAGCTTGGTATCATCTGCAAATTTGACAAGTTCTCCTTCTATTCCCTCATCTAAGTCATTTTTGAAGGTATTGAACAGTACAGGACATAAGACAGAACCTTGTGGTACCCCAATGCTTACTTCCCTCTATGTAGACATAGTACTATTAAGGAAAACTCACTGAGTACAGTTTGTCAGTCAGTTGATGGTCATCTGATGATGATGCTATCTATCCCACTTTTTTCTAGCTTACCAAGAAGTAGGTTGTGATTTACTTTGTCGAAGTCTAAGTATACTATGTCCACAGCATTTCACTGGTCTACTAATTTAGTCACTTTGTCAAAGAATGAAATAAGATTGGTTTGGCATGATCTGTTTTTAACAAACCCGTGCTGACTTTTAGTTATTCTTTACTCATTTCTAGATGTTTGCAGATCTGTTTTTTAATTATGTTTCCCAGTATCTTCCCAGGTATTGATGTTAGGCTGATTTGTTTATAGTTTTGAGAGTCTGGTTTTTCCCCCTCTTTTGAAGATGGGAACCACATCAGTTCTTTTCTAGTCCTCTGGTAGTTCCCCAGTGCTCCAGGATTTTTGAAAGACAAGATACAGTTGTTTTGAGATGACATCTGCCAGCTCTTTTAGAACTCTGGGACGTAATCCATCAGGTCCCGGTGATTTATATTCATCAAGATCAGATAGATATTCTCTTACCATTTTTTTGCTTATTTTAATTTTTATCTCTAGTCTGTCTTTTACTGTTATGTTTTGGGAGGTTGGGCTATAATTTCTTTTTGCATCAGTTGGGCTCATGGGAGCGGAGAAGCCACAAGGGGAAAGAGGAGGGAGTGATCAATAAAGGGTGAACTCCACTCTTGGTTAGTACTGCATGGAAATAGCAGGATTAGTGGGAAGTGCTTATGGCCAACAGCATCCAATCCCCACAGAACAGACACAGTGGTATAGGAATAGACAAGATGGCACACAGACACACGCAAACACACACACACAGAGATCAAAGTTACAAAACTAGTAAAAAGTATGTCCCTGCAACTCCTAGTTGACCGAAGCAATAGAAAACATGTAATACATCCATTGGTAACCAAGCTAGCAAGATGCAGCTGGCAGAGCCAGTTTTAATTGACTTTCTGTGCAGTACAGGATTCACACTTTCTTGACACCATTCTTCTTCTTCTTGTGCCATATCTGTTATCGGACGTTGGCAATCCTGTTGGCGATCCTGTTTTTATCAGCAGCCGCACGAAAAAGTGCTGCTGAGTTTTGTCCAAACCAGTCCCTTAGATTTTGAAGCCATGATGTTCTTCTTCTGCCTGGACCTCATTTGCCTTCAATCTTTCCCTGGAGGATTCAATGGAGTATGCCGTATTTTTCTGGGTGTCGCATCACATGTCCGAAATATTCTAATTTTCATTTTTTAAATTGTTTTGATGATTTCCCTTGGCTTTCCCAGGCGGCTTATCACCTCCTCATTTCTGATCTTGTCCACCCAGCTTATACGCAACAGCCGCCTGTAAATCCACATTTCGAATGCTTTTGACACCATTGAACCTCTTTATTTAAAATCTAGGTCTATCATATTTAAAAAATAGGATAGCGCTCTTTCAGTAGAGTGCTAAATCCAGGTGTAGGTAAGACTTGATAAGTGCTGTTGAAAGTATCAGTCTGGCATTGGGGAGAAAGAACTATGGAGAGCATTGTCCAGGGACCAAATAAGAGGCAAGGCATGACAATAACAGCCTGAAGAGTTCAAAAATTGCTAGTCCCAATATCTCATTGCTGGAGCACGTCAGATTTTTTCCCCATACCAAACATTGTGTTGGGGGAAGGAGAACCTATTTGAAACAGCTTAGTCACTGAACCTTACCACCCACCCCCCTAAAAATGAGCACGCCATCTGTAGATTGCCTCTCCTTGCCTTTCACCATCGCAAGGCCCTCTCCCCTCTCTTCATGGCCTAAGAATGCTCCCACTGTTGAATTGCTAGGAAGGTTTTTCTAACCGTCAGTCTGTCTCTCTCTTCCTGTAATGTGAGCCCTTTATTCTGTGACCTGAACTCTAAAATGACAGGGAACAGGTGTTCAGCTTCTTATATGTGACATTGTTTCAGGTATTTGAAGAGTGTTATCATATCCTGCTCAGAGCCATTCTGGAACTGAGGGGCATTGCAATCTTAGTAACAAATAAATGAAATTAAAATCTCCTCAAGGCTAAACTGTCCCTACTCCTTCCATCACTCTCTATAGAGCTTAGTTTCTAGTTCCGCAATTAGCTTTCACATCCTTTTCCAAACCTGTTCAAGTTTCTCTGATTCCTTAAAGTGTGCCCAGAATCAGGCATAGATAAGATAAGATAAGATAAGATAAGATAAGATAAGACAAGACAAGATAAGATAAGATAAGATAAGATAAGATAAGATAAGATAAGATAAGATAAGATAAGATAAGATAACCTTTATTGTCAATTTTTTTACTGTGGGCACAATGGCACACATCAAAAATGAAATTTAGTTACCCGCTCTCAAAGTGAAACACATACATGACACACACCTAAACATACTATGTACAACATATGTATAGACCACATCCCTACATATACGTAGCAAATAAATATTAAATACTGTCCATCTTGAATATATAATGGAAGGAGGAAACTTGAGAGTTCACAAGGTTAATGCTATAATGAATGAAACTATAGCTGAATCTGGATGTTCTGCTACGGATACCACGAAGCCTCCTCCCAGAAGGTAACAAGGAAAACAGGTCGTGAAGAGGATGTGTAGTGTCCCAGATAATCTTACGGACCCTGCTCAAGCAACGCTTCTGTGCTATGTCCTGGATGGGAGAGAGGGAACTGCCAATGATCTTTTCGGCCGTCCTCACCACTCTCTGCACTGCCTTCCTGTCTGAAGCAGTGATGCTTCCAAACCAGACTGTGATGCTGTACGACAGGATGCTCTCGATCGTCCCCCTGTAGAAAGTGGTCAGGACAGGGGAAGGAAGATGTGCTTTTCTCATGCGACGCAGAAAATGCAGGCGCTGCTGTGCCCGCTTCACCAGTTTCTCACTGATGAGCGACCAAGTCAGCCTACTCGCTAGCTGCACACCCAGGAATTTGATGCTGGTAACCATCTCCAGAGGTGAATCATTAATGCACAGAGAAGTGTGACTGTGCCACACTTTCACATCCTTTTCCAAATCTGTTCAAGTTTCTCTGATTCCTTAAAGTGTGCCCAGAATCAGGCATAGTACTGTACATGGGGCAGTATCTATGCCATGCAGCTTAATAAAGAAGAATGCCTATTCAATCTGTAGAATTAGATGAGACTTTTATTCTTTCAGAGGATAAAAATACTCAATTTAAAATACAGAAAGTTATGTTTAATTGTGATTAAATTTTGAGAAAAAATTGATAGTGGACCCAGTCAATCAGAGCTGCCAAGTAGAGGCCAACCTACTCAGTTTGCTTTGGTGAGGGGGGGGCGGGGAAGGTCAGGGGATGCTATACTCAGCTGTCCAAATGACTTCTTCCTCTTCTATGATTTTATGGGTCTTAATATCCCCTGTGAAATTCATTACCTTTGTCTTGTATTTATTTCTTTATTAGTTCTTTATTATATGGCTTGCCAACGGTAACTCTGGATGGTAAACATAGGATAAAAAAGGAGAAACAAAGTCAACAGGAAAAAAAAACAATGCAGAAGAAAACATAACAGAACCAAGACTAGTCTATCATCAATTCCATTTCAAATCACCCTGTCCCAACGCCTGAGGGAAAACAGGCTTCAAATTATTTTGGAAAACCAACAAAGATGGAACTACCTGAATCTCAGGGGGAATGATGTTCCAGAAAATAAGTGCCACGACAGAGAAAACAACGCTTCCTGAATCTCACCAGATGACACCGATTTATAGAGAGGATCTGGAACTTGTAAGATCACATGAGATGGGCAGAACCAACTGGAGAGAGATAGACCCACAAGTAACTTGGATTTGTGCCATGTAGACCTTTATAGATAGTAGCCAGGCACTGAATGGCAGCTGAAAACACAATGGGAGATAATGCAACTTACAAAGCAATGGTGTTAATAGAGACATGGAATTAAAAAATAAGAGTTCAAAGGCATTTTTGAAAAACCTGCTACATCGGTTTTATTTAAAAAAATAAAGACTCTCTTAAATTGAACTTGGATTCTTGTGAACAGGTTGTCTTCTTATGATCCATTTGTCTCTCAAATAACTTTATTACGGTCGTAGACCAGCAATAGCCATCACTATTTACAATATATTAAATAATAATAATAATAATAATAATAATAATAATAATAATAATAATAATAATAATAATAATAATAATAATAATAATAATAATAATAATAATAATAATAACAACAATAATAGTAAATAATAACATCCCTGTTAAGAAAATACATGTTCTCAAAATGTTAGGGTCATTCCCTAGTTTACGTGAGTGGATAGCCGATTAGTGTGTGAGTAAATATAATGTTCCAAACATTATTAGAGATATCTCCCAAAAATTGGCACAAGTTGACGGCTATAGATCTGTAACCAATTTTTTTCTTATGGACATTGCCGCAACACAGTATTTTGCCACTGCATGCGTAATAGAAGGGTTTGAGTCCTGGAGGAGAAAGCCTACATAAAAATTGTCTGCCCTCCCTGGCAATCTCTCTAATAAGGGGAGAATATATACTGTCCTATAAACTCGGTATAACTCACAGTACAATAAAACATGTGAGATATCTTCGACTTCTCCTTTATCACATATACTGTACATACCCGTTCTGCTATTGGTGTTCTCTTATACCTGCCCTGTAGGAGTGCTGAGGGAAGAATGTTAAATCTGGCTCTGAAGAAAGCTATTCTTTGTTTTGGGAAGGTCAGATTTGTCTCTTTAAAAAAAAGAAAAGGGATATTGCCTATTTCTGCTATTTGTTTGTATTTTCCCTCCAGCTCAGGCATTTTCTGGTGATTTTTCTATCAGTACTAAGTAGGTGGGACCCTGCTGAGGTTTTTCTAGTTCAGCCAAAAACTGATAATAGGAATAGCACTTCTGCTTCACAGTGCTTTATAGCTGTCTCTTAGCGGTTTACAGAGTCAGCCTATTGCCCCCAACAGTCTGGGTCCTCATGTTACTGACCTCGGAAGGATGGAAGGCTGAGTCCACCTTGAGCCAGTCAGGATCGAACTCCTGGATTAACAGTGAGTTAGCCTGCAGTACTGCATCCTAACCACAGTGCCACCACACAGTGGTGATAAGTACTGCTTGTGTGACTAAATTTAACTCTATGGAAAATAATTCACATTTCCAGAAGCCTCTCTTTTTCTTACAAGAACAGTTAATCATGAAAATAGTCAGCTTGACTTTGCTATCTTATGCAGACAGATTTGTCAATCTGAATTATTAAGCAAGAGCTGAAAGCAAATTCTTTATTTCCAGGGCCGTAAGCCTGGTTATAGTCAGGGCCTTGCAATTTCTCCTTGCGTTTTATTTCTATACCAATATAAGGGAAACACTTATAATATTTCATAACGACATGAAGCCACGGAATATGATAATCTACAATAAATTATATTAATTTAACTTCTTAATTTTTTGTCATGAGTATTTCCATTCTTTCAGAGTAAAGTCCTGGATTTTGTGTGTCTAAGATCAAACTGCCAGCCCACGGGCTGGCTGCATCATAGCAAAACCGCGCCCACCCCATTGCCGGCAATGGGGAAAAAAGTCACGATACATCACGATACGTCACATGACGTTGCGAGTTTGACACCCTTGGTCTAGATAAACCTGGAGATCCTCTTCTAGAGAAATGTTTCCCAGCCTCAGCAGCTTTAAGATGTGTGGACTTCAACTCCCAGAATTTCCTAGACAGCATGCATTGCTGTATTATTCCTGCCTGAGAGAACTTTACCTAAATAAAATGGTAGTAATCAGTAATCATCACAGCATCTCTCTGTCTCTGTCTCTGTCTCTGTCTCTGTCTCTGTCTCTGTCTCTGTCTCTGTCTCTGTCTCTGTCTCTCTCTCTCTCTCTCTCTCTCTCTCTCTCTCTCTCTCTCTCTGTCTGTCTCTCAAACACACAGACACACACACACACATATACACAGTTTGCTTACTGTATCACTTAGAGATCATTTTGCTGGAATCAATTGCATTTTTTAAACAAGGACTATCTGTAATGGATTGAATACCGCAGCAAAACAAAGTATTCAATCCTTTACAAATCTAACAACTAATATTAAGATGGAGGCATAAAAGAAAAGGAAGCCTGAATACAGAGCAATCCATTATCTTATATGTTTCTACACTGATGCACAAAGTATGGATAACAAACTAGATGAGATGGGTATCACAAGGCACAAAGGCAAGTATGATATAATAGGATTACGGAAACATGGAGGGATGAATCTTATTCTAGAGGGATGGGCAATACAGTAGATCAGATGGTGCAGCCTTAGATATCAGAAAAGAACTTACCTGGATCACTAGATTGATGATAAACTACTGACATTTTGTTTAAGATAAAATGGCAAACTAACAGGAGGGACACTTTGCTAGGATTCATTCATAAAACAAACTTTTAAGTATTGGGGTTCGCGGCATTGAAGCGACACACAAATTGTTAACCAAGTTCTTCTTTATTCGTTCCACGTTACCACTCAGTAACCCAACAGGCTCGCAGGCCTTTTATAGTTTTCCAAACATCCAATCATAAATCCCTTTTATTCGCACCTTGCGCCTGCGCGCAAGACTGGCGCCAACCAGTCTGGTCCCGGGCAGCTTTTAGGTTGCCCGGGACCATTTGCAACATTTCTGGGCCTGCTGAGTTTCCTCAGCAGGCCCAGGACACAACACAAACCATATTAAATTGGTGAGAATTTTGGGCAGGCACTGTTTCAGAGAAAGGCATGTTTCTGGTGTCCTGATGGATGACATTGCTTAATCAGAGGAATCTGGAGTGTACTAACCCTTTTAAATTGGCCGGGCAGATACTATGGAAGACAGATGGTTCCTCAAGTAACCAGGCCCTATGCCAGAGAGGGGTCTACAGATAATAACCGACACCTTGAATTGCACCCAGAAGCAAGTTGGCAAGAAGTGTTACATGGTCATACAAAGGTTTGCATGTCATTGCTATGCCACTCCATTCTAGACCAGCTGAAGCTTTCAGATAATCTTCAAGGGCAACCCATTACGGTAGACAAGCCATGAGGTGACTAGAGCATGAGTGACTGTCGAAAGGACCCCTGCTCTAGGAAATGGTGCAAATAACAAACGTAATGAAATTGTGCACAGGCCTTCTTGGCTATACGTAGCTGTCATTTGCTCATCAAACAGAAGTTGTGAGTCCAGGAATGCGCCCAGATTTTGTACCACTCCTGAAGGGTGAAATGTAACCATATATCCAAGGTCAAAGTTGGAACATCCCCAATCTGGGTGCCCAAACATCCACAGCAGCTCAGTCTTCTTATGATTGAGCCAGAGATGGCAACTCTCCAACCAAAACCATACTTTCTCCAGACACGGGGACAGAGCCTCAACAGCCTCACTTAGCTGGCCCCGGGTCAAGAGATATAATTGAGTACCATCAGTGTACTGACAATGCCAAAGCCCAGGCTGGTGGATGATCTCATTAGTGGTTTCAAGTAGTCATTGAAAAATGGGGGAGAGACTAGAACCCTGCAGCATCCCACACAGGAGGGCCCTACATAGCAGAATACAGAGTGCAAAATAACAGAATTGGAAGTGACCTTGGAGATTTTCTAATACAACCCTCTGCTCAAACAAGAGATACTATAGTGTTCCGGACAAATGGCTGTCCAATCTCTTCTTTAAAACTTCCAGTGATGGAACACCCACAACTTCTGGAGGTGAGCCATTTCACTGACTAACTGATCTCACTCTCAGGAAATTTCTCTTTAGTTCCAGGTTGGATCCCTCTTTAAGGATCTTCCATCTGTTACTTCTTGTCCTGCCCTTAGGTGCTTTGGAGAATAGGTTGACCCCTCTTCTCTGTGACAACCCCTCAAATATTGGAAGACTGCTATCTGATGTTACCCCTAGTCCTTCTCTTCATTAGACTAGACATACCCAGTTCCCACAACCATTAATCATACACTTCAGCTTCCAAGTCCCTTAATCATCTTTGGTGTTTATTTCTGCAAAAGAACACCAAAAATGTTCTTTCTAGTGTCTTAATTTTTTTTCTTTCTGTCATCATGGTGAACAGAACTGAATGCAGTATTCTAGGCGTGATCTCACCAGCACAGTATAAAGTGGTACTAACACATCATGTGATCTTGATGCTATTCCTCTGTTAATGCAGCCTAGGACTGCATTGGGCTGTTTTGGCAGCTGCCCCACACTGCTGGTTCATACTTAAGCGGTTGTCTTAAGCAATCCTGAACCCATGGAGCTGGCTCAGAAAGATACCTACTTGCAGACCAGCCATCTTTTCAATCACCTCCTTTGTAAAGAGAAGGTTGGAGACTGGTTCCTGGCTGCTGAAAATAGCTGGGTCCTAGGACAGTGATGGCGAACCTTTTAGAGACCGAGTGCCCAAATTGCAACCCAAAACCCACTTATGCATCGTCGGGTGCCGGGTGGGTGTGGCCCATTGGCTAGGTATGGCCCATTGGGTGGGCGTGGCTGCGGTGGTAACAGCAGACTGGGTGGGACTAAAAAGTTCAATCAATCAATTCCAACTTTGCAAGATCTTTTTTTTCCCCACGAGAAGTTGAAATTGACTGATTGATTGAACCTTTTGTTTTTGCACGTGGTGGCGGAGGTCTAAAGCGAAAAGGTTTTATAAAACCCAGCTGAAGGCCTAGGACTGGGACGACGGCGTGCATGCCCACAGAGAGCACTCTGAGTGCCGCCTCTGGCACCCGTGCCATAGGTTCGCCACCACTGTCCTAGGATGACCAGTTGAGGAGAGGGTGCACTATCATCTGCTTCAAGGCAGGAGTACGACACTTCCTTCGGAAAAGCTGGCAGCACAGCACAGAACCAATCTCTCAGCTTTGATTGTCTTGATTTTTATGTAATTTAAATATACTATTTAAAAAAGCCCTTAGTATATATGTTTAAATATTAATTGTAATATGGGGATGGGTTTTTTTTCAAGATTCAACAGTTTTGAATCTTTAATCATGACAATCATAGCAGTTTTGTTTTACTCAAGAGTATTTTTTGTTATGGATTCATTTTTTCCCCTTATGTTTCTATTATCTTCTTAAATATTAAATATTAGAGCCCACTTTTCTACTTTCTAAACATCACATACTACAAGAGATTGGAATTCTTTTTACATGTTTGGGTGTTAATGCAAATTAACTAATGCACATCCCTGTAGCACCAATTTCTTGCGTTCGGTGCAAAATCTCTGCTTACGGTACACTTGCACTTTTCTCATATACCAATTCTTCACTCTGACTGCTTGAGGCACCAGGTACTTCTGTGCCCTGTTCTCCTCATCCCTACGGGCAGAGGGAAGCCCAGGAAGGGTGTTCAAACAACCCAACAAGGTAATAATGCAGGCAACCTGCCCTAAAGTAATACAATATAAATTTTCTTAAATTAAAATGTTGCACACACCTGATATTTTCAAATAATCCAAAATTCAAATTGGGTTGGGGATTGAGATGGAAAGAAATACAACTTTTTTTTAGCATCTGACATTTTTTTCACTTAGTTTCCATAGTGCAGAAAGATTGCAGATAGGAACTGGCTTAAGAACAAGGAATTTACTCAGTAAAGAATGCGGTTGTGTGGATCTTTAAGCTTTAAGGGCTGCTTCCCACCTTCCAGGATAGTCTTACTTGCCTGGGCTGGCAGCGGGAAATGGTATTCCACTCCTATTTATTCTGGAGGATGATTGAGAAAATCAAAATTCAGTTCTCTTCAGCGGAGTCTTCCTGGTGCATGTCTAAAGCATTCTCTTCTGTTCTGTAATGGAGAATATGATCAGAACCCAGACCCTCCGAAACAGTCTATCCCAGGGGTCTTCAAGCTTGGCCCTTTTATGACTTGTGGACTTCAACTCCCAGAATTCCTCAGCCAGCATGCCTGGCTCATGAATTCTGGGAGTTGAAGTCCACAAGTCATAAAAGGGCCATGTTTGAAGACCTCCGTTTTATCCTCTTATTTAAACCATCCATTTCTATTCACTTTTTCTCTAAACGAGCATCATTATTGGAATGGTGGAAGCAGCACCTTTTTTTAAGGAAGGCATAATGGGTACAATTGCCCACATGGAACCAGCTCCATCTGAAACATAATTTAGTATTTGATCAGGTGGATCAATACTTTTCCTTCTAACTCTAATCTCATAGGGCTATTGACTTCAATAGAGGATAGAATACACATTCTTTGAATGCAATAAGGAAAAAATGCATGTTGGAGAAAATTGATCAAACACATATTCTGGCTTTGAGCATCTCAAGGCTTTAAAAGACCTTTGTCATTTCTTGGCCAACGAAAACAAGCTTGTGCTCTTCCTAGGAGAAAGAAGCTGGCTTCCTTCACCAACTATCTTCCTTTGTGTCTCCCATGTCTTGACCTATGTGCACGGTTTTGGCGTGACTTTCTCCGGCTCCTTGGGACGTCACAAGGCCTCAGCTCGGCGTATCATCCCAGCACCAACGGGGCGGCGGAGCGAGCGAACGCTATGGTCGAGCGCTACCTGCGCAGCTACGTCACCTACCAGCAGGACGATTGGGTGGACCTCCTGCTGTTTGCTGAAGTGGCGTACAATAACACCGTGC
>NW_015393146.1:14038-15487 GCF_001527695.2 Protobothrops mucrosquamatus
CGCAGGCCCTGAGGAAGGACATCTGCGTGAGCGAGGCTGGAGAAAGGAGGGCGATGGCTTGCTGCAACAGCCAAGCAGCCGGCGAGAGAACAGGGCCGGCGTGACGGCTGCCAGAGAGGGGCGGGACCGGACTACGGGGACATTTATGGGATACAGACGGATGTTGGCTTGCTGTTGGGGGCGGGGGGAAGGGGTGTGGTACTGCTATATACAGCACTGGGAGCAAACCACTCCCAGTGCTGACTTTGTTTTGGCCGGGAGATAAATAACCGTGCTTTCACCACGTTCCTGCGTTCCTGTCTTTGTCTCTTCGGGACGCCCACGGACGGAAGGTGTCACATTACTTTTAACTTTGGTCCTTTTCCATTCGCAGTCATCCTTCATACTTCTAGTTTTATAGAGTCTCTCTGTTCAGTCTTTCAAGTTGGCCCTGGTTTGCCAAATCAAACTTCAAAACATCCTGGATCCATGATCATGTGATCATGTGACAATTGGTGATATTATGAAAAAGATTTTTCTGAGTTATAAGGACAGACCTATTGATCAAATAATCCAGTCCTCCTGCTATGTTTTTCCTTGTTATGGCATTTTAAAAAGCACCAGTGTATTGACTTGTTTGTTTGTACATTTGTTGGCATAGCTATTGGAGGGCACCCCTGATAGTCTAGCATAGCTCTGAGCAACATGTAAAGACTGGGCCTTTTACAGGGCATTTTTGAATCCCAACAAAATATGCAATATTAGAGATCTTATGGCAATCTGTTCTGATGTGCCCTGAACTGCCTTAGGATTTGGGACTCATCCATATTCACAATCCTGCTAAAGCTAGCTCAGCCGTACTTAGAGTTCTTTCCTAATACATTCTGATTTGAACTTTTCATTTCTGGATAAATATATCTAGATGAATGTAATTATCAGCACAATTAAACCAACTGGGAAGGAATACTTGGAAAATTATAACTTGTATCCATTGTTAAGAAAGTGTTGGCAAAATAACCTAGTAAAATATAATCTTAATCAAATGTGATTGCGCTTTCCCAAAACCGAAAATCTGTATGCAAACAATGGCTCCGCGTTACATCTAGCCCGCAGATCATTCCAAGATCTATAAGCCACCTCCTAATTATTATTTTGGGTTTTTTTACTCTATTCACAGTTTGCTTTATATCACAACTTCTAAATACCATGCTCTCTCCCTCTCTCTCTTGCTCACTCTCCCCTCCCACCTCCCCCACCTCTTTCACACATACACACACACACACTGGCAGACATTTACATCATGCACATACTCAAATGGAACTGAAACACTCTTATGAGGCTTTTGCTGGTAAGTGATTGATCATTGAAGTGTGGCCTTTCTTTTCTGGCATTTGAAAGTGCTTTATGCAGGAACATCCTCTCTCTCTCTCTTTTGTTTGAGTTTGTAAGTGTTTCTTTCTTTCTTTCCAA
>NW_015393147.1:0-1271 GCF_001527695.2 Protobothrops mucrosquamatus
AACCCAGATGTTAACATGGTGCACATTATTCCGACATTCGCTAAATCAGTCGTCCATAATCTGGTGTCCTCCAGATGCTTAAGGTGTATGTCTGCTGGGACAGGAAACGATTGAGCATAATTTTATTACCTGTGAAACAGGCCCCCAATTATATGTACAGGGGAATGTCGACATGCATCATTTTAAATGCAAAAAAAAAATAATCAAAGGTTTTTCTATTCCCACCGGCCACAATCCCCATTGGGAGGGGCTTCGTAGTACGGTGGTGATAGCATCCTCCTTTTTGAGGTACCAAGGAAATTGGTTATGCTTTATCCAGGCACTTGATGTGGTTTTGCCTGCTTGACTGACATCTCTCCTAGCCGGGAGAAACTTCTGAGCATGCATAGAATGCTTTCCTGCTGTTAGAAGAAGGCCTGGGAAGAGAGGCAGAGCAAAATGAGACAGTAAAATGGGAACCCTTTGCTTTGTCAAGCAGCCCCCAGGCCTCCCCCCCCCCCAGCTTTCTTTGCACGGGGCTGCAACTTAACCCTGTTCCTCCAAGCCAGTAGAAAGTAAATAGGAGCATTTCTGTTACTTCTTTTTCTTTCTTTCTTTCTTTCTTTCTTTCATTCAGCATGGCCCGCCACTCCACCCTTCTTCTGTTTTCCATTGGTCAACATTGGATGTTGGCTTTTCTCCTCTTCTATCGCCCCCCCCAAAAGAAAACAAAGCCCCCTTTAAAAAAAGAGAGAGAGAGAGGAGGCATGAATGGATGGCCATAAAAATGAATGCCCAGCTCTTCTGCAGAGGTACGAGTTTAGCTATTGAAAAGCTGTGGCTTAGCTCCGAGGTGGACCATATGTCACCATTCCAGCAGAGAGTGGCCCATGGTCTTTTAGGAACCAAATCATCTGGTTCATTGTCTCCTTTTTTAGGCCGTTCTCCCCACCCCACCTATTCATAGTCTGGAACAGGAAGGGTCTGCCTTGAAGAGAAGGCACAAACAAATTGATACATATACCCACCCCAGCCCCATCGGGGAGCACATCCCCCGTTTTAAGCAGAACAATAAACACATTTCAGACTGTTTAAAATCTTGAGAAAAGACCGGTTGCCACGGGATCAGATGGTAAAGCACGATGCAGCCTATTAAACTCCAATTGTACCTTATTCATTAGGGCTGACTCTTCAGAAGCCAGGGAGGAGAAAGAGAGAGAAAGAAAAAGAAAGAAAAAGAAAGAAAGAGAGAGAGAGAGAGAGAGAGAGAGAGAGAGAGAGAGAGAGAGAGA
>NW_015393147.1:1328-6388 GCF_001527695.2 Protobothrops mucrosquamatus
AGAGAGAGAGAGAGAGAGAGAGAGAGAAGCGTTTTAAAATGACGTGGACCTCAAGAAAAGATTGGTACAATAACCAGTTAGTTCATCAAAT
Source organism: Protobothrops mucrosquamatus (assembly GCF_001527695.2). Lineage (NCBI taxonomy): Eukaryota > Metazoa > Chordata > Lepidosauria > Squamata > Viperidae > Protobothrops > Protobothrops mucrosquamatus. The sequence continues at coordinate 1,420 of NW_015393147.1, forward strand.
TAGATGGTAATTTAATTTGTTCTCTCCAGGGGCTTCCTTTGTTTAAAGTTATCATGCACACATAAGCACCTCTTACTTATAATTTCCAGATTTCTTCCCAAACCTCAAACCCTGAGGGGAAAAAAAATGGAGAATTGAAGAATAAATAAAAAGCAAGTGACTCTCATTGTAGAACTTGTTGAGAGAAAGGCTTGTAATTGCAAAAATGCCTCTGGGCTAAAAGTTTCGCCAAGACACAGAAGCAGAGAGATAGATGTGCGTTTTCTTCACTCACATTGTGGAAAGTCTGTCTCTTAGGATCAACATTAAACTTTGTTATTTGTGCGGTCAGGATGACAAGTCCGCAGATTGCAGTTGCTCTATCTATCTGCATCCGGCTGAAAGTCAAGCTAAGCCGAGCTTCCATATCCAAGAGCAGTCCTGTATTCTTCTAAATCACACGATTAAATGACTCCCAATCCACAGCAGAGTGTTATCCTGGTGGATCAGGGATCTTCAAACTCGGCCCTTTTATGACCCGTGGACTTCAACTCCCAGAATTCCTCAGCCAGCGTGCCCGCTGGCTGAGGAATTCTGGGAGTTGAAGTCCACAAGTCATAAAAGGGCCGAGTTTGAAGACCCCTGTGGTAGATTATGAAAGATCTCCAATTTTAAGAAGAGATCATTTGTCTGAACTAGTATAGGGTTTTCTGCTTGAAAAGGGGTTGGACTAGAAGACCTCTCAGGTCCCTTCCAACTCTGTTTGGAGTTGATGATATTCCCTGAAAAGAAGATAATGCAAAACAGCCTTTAAACAGTTACACGCAAAAAGCTTTTTAGTCTGCAGAAAGTTCATCATGCAGTGACTTTATTTTTTAAAAGTATGATTTAACATTTTTAAACGATTTAAAGAAGCCTCGCAAAAGGACAAATGTTTCAGTCTCTGACATTGTGGGTTGTTTTTTTTTGTTTAATCTTTGTGGAAAAACTGGTAAAATACAAGCCCTTATTAAGGGTAGCCTTAAGCCTTTCGCAAGATTTGGCCCACCGTGAATCCCTCTCCCTGGGGTGACTTTGTTACTTTCACTGAAACTCTAGAAATCTAGCATTTACCGAAACTCTAGAAATAAATTTACGGATTGGGCGTCGTGAGCTGCATGCAGCTCATGGAAACCTCTGCCTTTTAATCCAACATATTAAAAATGCTTCCAAATTCCCTATAATTTTTTTGCCACACGACAGGCTAATGCAGCTCTCTGCCAACGACGTCTAGAAACCGCAGAGGGGAGCTTTCCCAATTTTCTGAGCATTTGGGTGCGAATTATATCCACGAGAACTCACCTCCAAACATTTTTAATTTCACCAAGGCTTGTTTTGTGGCTTTTGACATACAATCATTCATTTAGCGACTGTTCAAAGTTACAACGGTACTAAAAAAAAAAGTCTTACAACTTTTTCACACGACCATTACAGCATCTCCGTGGTCACCTGATCAAAATTCGGACGCTTGGCAAAAGGCTCGTGTTTATGACAGTTGCGGTGTCCTGGGATCACCTTTTCCGAGGAGCCAAGTCCAAGGGGAAGCCAGATTCATTTAACAACTGTGTTACCCACTTAACAACTGCAGTGATTCGCTTAGCCAGTGTGGCGAGAAGGGCTGTAAAACGGGGCAAAATTCACTGGTCAAATGTCTCACTTAGCAACAGAAAATTTGTGCTCAATTGTAGTCATTAAGTCGAGGACTACCTGTACTAAAATTCCTCTGGGAGGGTTTGCCTCTGAACAGCAGGACCTGTTGGATTTCTGCCTCACCTGTGAATCTTTCAAAGTCCCATGAGAGCAAAAGGGCAAAAGTTTCACCCTAGTTGTGAAAATCATGGGCGCGCCATCACTTGAGGTTTTTAAGAAGAGACTGGACGGTTACTTGTCTGAGATGGTATATATCAGTGATGGCGAACCTTTTAGAGACTGAGTGCCCAAACTGCAACCCAAAACCCACTTATGCATCGTCGGGTGCCGGGTGGGTGTGGCCCATTGGGTGGGTGTGGCCAATTGGGTGGGCATGGAGAGTGGTAACGGCAGACTGGGTGGGACTAAAAAGTTCAATCAATCAATTCCAACTTTGCAAGATCTTTTTTTTCCCGTGAGAAGTTGAAATTGACTGATTGAACCTTTTTTTTTTTTTTTTTTTGCACACGGCGGCGGAGGCCTAAAGCGAAAAGGTTTTATAAAACCCAGCTGAAGGCCTAGGACTGGGGCGACGACGCGCGTGCCCACAGAGAGGGCTCTGAGTGCCGCCTCTGGCACCCGTGCCCTAGGTTTGCCACCACTGGTATATATTCTCCTGCTTGAGCAGGGGGCTGGACTAGAAGACCTCCAAGGTCCCTTCCAGCTCTATTTCTATTTCTATTATATTCTGCATTCTATTCTATTCTATTCTATTCTATTCTATTCTATTCTATTCTATTCTATTCTCTATTCTCTATTCTCTATTCTCTATTCTCTATTCTCTATTCTCTATTCTATTCTATTCTATTCTATTCTATTCTATTCTATTCTATTCTATTCTATTCTATTCTCTAGTCCACCCCTGGATCTTCCCATTTTGGATCTCTTTAAAGGAGATAATCTATTACTTGGGCACAATTTGGAGCTACCCATAAATTCCATTGATTTATTTTCAAAGGCTTGACTGAGTTTGAGAGAGACAAATTGTCAGTATCCCCCTGAACTCCTAGTTCTTGATCCTCTGCTGTGACTAACTAGCAAGGCTATTAAGGTACCCTAGGCAATCCCCGATCATTTGGGTCCAATCAGCCCCTCAAATTAGAACAGCCCCGGTGCAGAAAAGGCCAGGATTCTTTAACTCCCAATTATTCCCAGATTATCTTTTGAAATCTGAAGAGCTCAAGCTGAATAAATCCAGGGCTTGAGTTACTGACAGCCTGGTGAATCTCTAAAGAGAGCAGGGGAGGCGTCCAGCCCTTCGGGTTAAAGTTCCAGCCTCCACGGCTGACCTTTGGGGCAGGGGATGCTGTGTTATTGACTGATGGGCAGATAAACAGCTCCAGCCTTTGCTGTCTCCCTTGGCAGGCAAATTTCTAGGTTAACGAATAACAGTTTGGCTTTGATGGAAAACCTGGGAACTCATTCTGGCTTTCGGGGGTTTTGAATCAAATCCGAAATAAGCAGAAAAACGGAAAGGCCGGAGTCACTTCTTTACATGTTTCCTAGTTTCACCCTGCAGACACCAAGACTTCAAATCTCTCCCTCTTTCCTGTCTGCTTCAGTTCCCTTTTAAACCACTTTATTATAATTTCTTTCCCCGTTTTGGGAGGAGTCGAGGAGAAAAGATTTGCTACCCCCTCTGGACATTGGGCAGCCATTAAGAAAGGCAAATATATCCACAATCGAGCCCCAAATTTCTGTACCTAAGAGAGACATTCGTTAAGTGAATGTTGCCCCATTTTATGGCCTTTCTTACCATGGTTGTTAAGTGAATCGCTGCAGTTGTTAAGTTTGTAAGACGGCTGTAAAGTGAATCGGGCTTCCCACACTGACTGTACTTGTCAAAAGTCCGCCAAAGGGGATCCCGTGTCCCCGGGACGCCGCAACCGTCATAAATTTGAGTCGGTTGCAAGTGTCTGAATTCGTATTTATGACAGTTGCACTGTCCTGGAGTCAGCTGATCCCCTTTTGCTTCAGTGGGGAAGCCGAGGACTACCTGTCTAGGCCTTAGAATGTATTTTGTTGTCTTTTTTTAATTATTAAAGTTGTCTCTCTTCTTTTCCTGGTGGTATGCAAAGGTAGCCATAATCCTGGCCTTTCTGGCCAATAAATCAGGATTGCTCTCCAAAGGAAGGCTTCTCTGTCACACCTGCTGGTTCCTACCTCACCCTAAATTACAAATCTGCCAACACCATTTTTAGTCCGTGTGTTATGCAAACTCAGCTCCTGCAGTTAGCTAAGGGCACAGTTGTGCAAGGAGAATCCCAGTTAATTACATAAACAAATTTTGTTTAAGTCACCCTGCTTAAACGCCTCCCTTCTAAAGCTGACCAAGGACATCTTGAGGTTTTGCAAAGACTCAAACCAGTTGATCTATTTAAATTATAAATAAAGTCAGAGAAGGGGGAGATGGACCCCTATTTGCATCCCTTTTAATGTCTTTATAAGGCCAGAACAAGAGAAACCAAAGCTTTCAGGGGTCATTTTTTTCCATTCTGTACATGATGTCAGGTCTTATTTACATGTCAATGTGAAGTGCTCAGCTGACCCGTTGATTTTTTTTTTTTTAAAATAAAAGCAGGCTTTCTCTTCTCACGATCAATAATTATCAGTGTTCCTGGGAGGTGTTTCCTTGTGGAGAGGAGACAGCAAAAGAGCATTTAATTGGCGATAGATTATATTTATTGAAGTGACAGCAAAGAAGTCTGGGCCCATCTCTTGGTGCCTGGCCGGGGTGGGGAGGGGGAGATAAAAAGATTCAAGGTGGGGAAGGAGAGGGGAAGGGAACAGGATCCTCCTCATAATCTCACATCATTCTGAATTATTCATAGGCATCTTTAAAGTGGGTTGATAAATCGAAACCGATTTGATGGTCCTATTCACCGAGGTAAACTCATGGGGAAGAGGTGGAAGAGAAAGGCTATAGAGGGGCAGGGTCAAAGGTCATTTGGCAATGGGGGGAGGCGATATTAAGAAGTGTTTAAGAGATGGAGCTCTAGATTTTTGGATTAACCTCAGCCTTCCTTCCTTCCTTCCTTCCTTCCTTCCTTCCTTCCTTCCATTCAACCATCCTATCTATCTATCTATCTATCTATCTATCTATCTATCTATCTCTATCCATCCATCCATCCATCCATTCAGCATATCTATCATCCATCTATTCATCTATTCATCTATTCATCTATTCATCCATCCAGAATATCCATCTTCCTTCCTTCCTTCCTTCCTTCCTTCCTTCCTTCCTTCCTTCCTTCCTTCCTTC
>NW_015393147.1:6588-9946 GCF_001527695.2 Protobothrops mucrosquamatus
TATCCATCTTCCTTCCTTCCTTCCTTCCTTCCTTCCTTCCTTCCTTCCTTCCTTCCTTCCTTCCTTCCTTCCATTCAACCATCCTATCTATCTATCTATCTATCTATCTATCTATCTATCTATCTATCTATCTATCTATCTATCTCTATCCATCCGTCCATCCAGCATATCTATCATCCATCTATTCATCTATTCATCCATCCAGAATATCCATCTTCCTTCCTTCCTTCCTTCCTTCCTTCCTTCCTTCCTTCCTTCCTTCCTTCCTTCCTTCCTTCCTTCCTTCCATTCAACCACCCTATCTGTCTGTCTGTCTGTCTGTCTGTCTGTCTATCATCTATCCATCCATCCATCCATCCATCCACCCATCCATCCACCCATCCATCGTATCTATCTATCTACCTGTCTATCTACCTGTCTATCTATCCATCCATCCTGCCTCCCTCCATCATATCTATGTCTTTCTGTCTGTCTGATTTATATGGCCATCCATCTTAAACAAAGTGGAATTTGAGCTGAAAACCCCCAGACAGGCATTAGATGGGAACAGATTCATCTCTCTCTCTCTTGGCTGTAGCCATCTGGAATTTGGCAACCTAAATGTGGTACCCCTTATGAGCTGACAGTTTAGATTATAAAAATAAAGAGGCGCCTGTTTCTCCTACTTATTGCTGTCCCAAGGGCACTAAATTGCCTTTTTTTTTTTTTTAGGGCATTTCGTTTCATATCTCTCTTCAACCATTGACATCAACGGCTGCACTCACAGCCTGTATGGATCACTGGGCTATCTATTAACTAATCTGCTTTTGGGAATTGTAGCAGACAGCAATGCAACATTTTCTTCTTTATACAATCACATTAGAATTCAAACCACATTATTGTTTGCTACAGTCTGTGGCTGCATTCACAGTTTTCGATGTGTCGTCTTAGCCACAACCACTGGGATTTTTACATTTGCACAAAGTCACACCCTAACCACCTGCATTGGGGTTCAACCCCCCTGCAAACCCAGCACGGGTGCCCCCTTTATATTCCTCCCAATGGGACCTCTCTCTCTCTCTGCCACCATCTTTCAGCTTGCTTCAAAATGAGTGTTTGCTTTCTCCTCACTCTTCTTCAATCTCTTTTCTCCCGCTGGGTTAGGAAAAAAAATATATATATACACATCCCTGTGTTGGGGGAATTGTCTAATGAAATATTTAAGATTTGGATGGGCCCGCCACCTCTTGTTTGCTCCGTCTTATTGTGAGCAAGAATGCACGCAGGTTGCCAGGCTCTCTCCAGATGGATAGGGACGGTGTTTGCATTGGTTACAGCTGTGTGCCCTGGATTCCTAGCCGAGACACCAGCTTGGCCATCCTTTGTCCGGCATTGTGAAGAGGACACCGAGGGGGCCATGTTTATACAAACCAGATAGCCGTCGTTGCCGGACCTTGAGGTTTTGTCTTTTTCCCTGGGCGAAAAAAGAAAAAGGTTGAGGAGACCAAACACAGGGCTGGAAAGACAGAGCGGTGTTCAAGGTGATAATAAATAAGGAATCCCATTAAGGCTGGGCCGGACAATAAATTAAAAAGCCAAAGGAATCCCAATTCTTCTCCTCCCTCTCTCTCAGAGAAGTCTCCTGCTGCTTCAGTTCTTGGAAACAGCTTTTTTTTCCACTAACTGCTCTCTGATTTATAATCCTACTTTTGGACAGGGGAATAAGTGGCTGAGGCCATTTAGCACTGCTTGAGAATTTCCTTAAAGAGTGTCTGTTTCTTGAAACAGGGTGCAGAGGAATTAGGCAGGTCACTTTTTCAGCCCTTCTTACTCCAGTGGCCAGCAGTTCCCCCACCCCCACATGCAGACACAGTATCCCACTCTCTAATTCCTTCTTAATGAACTCAGAATTAACACCCTCTCTGCGTTCTGCCCTCAATAGTGCCAATGAATAGGAAGACTTACGATCATAAAGGAGCTCAAAATTTCCATTGCCAACCAAGGCAAGTGTCAAGTCAGTTTTGTCCCATTTTGCGACCGTTTTGCCACAGTCGTTAAGTGAATCACTGCAGTTGTTAAATGAATCATGCTGTTATTAAGTGAACAGGTCCCTCCCCCCCCCATAGACTTTACTTGTAGGAAGCTGGCTGGGGAGGTTACAAATGGTGATCACATGACTACGGGACAGTGCAACTGTCCTAAGTACATGTCAGTTGCCAAGCACCTAAATTTTAATAATGTGATGCTGGGGATGCTGCGTTACAATTGTAAGCATGAGAACTGGTCATAAGTCACTTTTTTCACTTTTTTTTTTTTAACGGTCGCTAAACAAAGGGTTGTAAATTAAGGATTACTTGTATTTTGTAATGGGCAGAACACAGAGGCTCGGATGCTAGTTTTCCAAGTGGTGTGGATTAAATACTGTTTGTTTTAGGGTCAGTGTTTCCTTTTGATTAGGTTGATACTGTGTCAAAATTTTTACCATTTTTTAAAGTAACATTTACACTTTATAGTAACATTTGGCTTTTATTTATTTATTTTTTCATTTCCAGACCACAACTGGAGAATCTCTTTACTGGAACAAAACTTCAGGACTCCGAGAGGTTTTTTGTGTAAAAGGTAGGAGAATTTGAGATTTTTTTTTTAAAAAAAATTCACTTACACAACATTTCTCATTCCAGCTGAGGTTGAACTACAATTCCTAGCATCTCTCAGCACTCGCTGTGGCTGCTGGGGACAGTAGTTCAACAAACTACTGATTAGGGGACTGGAGGCTAAAGCATATAAGGAATGGTTGCTGGAATTGGGTATGTCTAGTTTAATGAAGAGAAGGACGAGGGGGGACAGGATAGCAGTGTTCCAATATCTCAGGGGCTGCCCAAAGAAGAGGGAGTCAAGCTATTCTCCAAAGCCCCTGAAGGCAGGATGAGAAGCAACGGATGGAAACTGATCAAGGAGAGAAGCAACTTAGAACTAAGGAGAAATTTCCTGACAGTGAGGACAATTAAGCCAGTGGAACAACCTGCCTCCAGAAGCGGTGAATGCTCCAACACTGGAAGTTTTTAAGAAGAGACTGGACAGCCATTTGTCTGAAATGGTATAGGGTTTCCTGCCTGAGTAGGGGGTTGGACTAGATGACCTCCAAGGTCCCTTCCAACTTTTTTATTATTATTATTATTATTATTATTATTATTATTATTATTATTATTATTATTATTATTATTATTATTATTATTATTATTATTATTATTATTAAACATGGACAGAAGCTCTAAATACACCCAGAGGATCTATTTGAAGGCAGCTTTTGCTGTGGGTTAAAGAAAGAAACTGTATAGGTAATCCTTGAATTACGACCACAATGGAGTCCAAATATTTC
>NW_015393147.1:10129-15485 GCF_001527695.2 Protobothrops mucrosquamatus
GGACAGAAGCTCTAAATACACCCAGAGGATCTATTTGAAGGCAGCTTTTGCTGTGGGTTAAAGAAAGAAACTGTATAGGTAATCCTTGAATTACGACCACAATGGAGTCCAAATATTTCCATGGCTAATCAAGACAGTTGTTAAATGAGTTTTGTGCCATTTTATGACTTTTCTTGCCACCATTGTTAAATTAGTCACACGGTTGTTAAGTGAATCTGGCTTCCCCATTGACTTTGCTTGTCAGAAGCTTGCAAATGACCACAGGACATGGCAACGGTCATAAGTGCGTGCCGGTGGCCAAGCGTCTGGATTCTGATGCTGCGATGGTCGTAAGAGTGGGAAACGGTCATAAGTCACTTGTTTTCAGTGCCACTGTAACGGAAGAAATGCTGCTTGGGCATCTGTCAGAAAAGAGAGGGCATAGCCCTCAGAGGCATAATGGGTGGAAAAAGAGACCCAGAAGGGATCCTTCCTAGTTTCCAGCCTGTAAACGGCAATTTGTACTTTCAAACCTGCAGATTCTGTTCCTACAATCTTACAATAAAGCAGAATTAGCTCCTCTGACCCTGTTTCCTGTCTGATCCACCTGGGAAGGCCAGCCAAAGGCTCTCAGCCCAGGATGTGGACCGCATTTTGCTCAAAAGCCTCCCACTTTGTTCAGCCATGTTGCAACTGTAATATCCTGGCCAACAGCTGTGCAGCCTCTGTTTAAACATCTCCAGAGCCCGCTGGCTTGACGTTTTCACCCGCTACTTTCCATCCTAGAGCAATAAAGGGCACGTCTCCCGCCATTGTCTCCCTGACAGACAGGCCTTTCAGAATGTCAGGACCTTGATTGCATCTTCGCCTTTCCAAGCACCCATACCCAACTCTTTTCAAGACTGAGGCGATCTTTTGACTTAACTGCCACCAAGTTTCCCTGACAGTTGAACTGCAGATTTACACGGACACCTCTGTCCATTTTGGGGGGCGACAACCGTAGAGAAATTGTTCGTTCTTGACTTCTTCTGCTCTACTGGTTCTTGACTTCTTCTGTTCTACTGCTCTATCTAACCAACAGTTCTCCTGGCATTTCTGAGTGGTCTCCCATTCACACACTCACTTCAGCCGCTTGCAGCAAGAGAAACAGGCTGTCCAGGCAACTTTGATTCACATTTGTTTGAGAATCAATTAAAAAAAATAGGCAATTCCCCTGTCTAATTCCGGAGAATTTTAATCAGATGGAAGGAATCGAACTTGGGAACAGATGGACAACGGGGCTGGTAGTCTCACCAGCCCTCAGAGCTCTTTGGCTATACAGGTGGGCCTCGACTTACGAACATAGTTGGCACCACCATTTGTTGCCAAGGAAGGAGGTTTTTAACTGAGTCGTGTCCGATTTTACGACCTATTTGACACCGTTGTTAAGTGAATCACTGCAAAGTGAATCACACTGTCCTTAAGTGACTCCAGCTTCCCCCATTGACTTAGCATCTCGGGACCTGGCTGGCAAGGTCTCAAGGTCTGAAACGGCGATCACCTGAACCCAGGTGTAAATAAATGCTGGTTGGATTTTGATCACATGACTGTGGGGGGATGCCGTGATGGAGAACCGGCTGTAAGTCGCCTTTTTTCAGTGCTGTTGTCCCTTTGAACGGTCGCTAAACGGAGGGTTGTAAGTCAAAGGACTACCTGTATGGGCTTCTCCTACTCTCCTGTGTTGTCCAGCCTGCTGAAGCAGGGGAAGGCAGGAAATGACGTGTGTCCTGGGTTCAAAGTCGCACCGCTGAGAAAAGCAGGGATGTGAATGTGCCAGAAAAGACCCGCTCCTCAATCCCAGCCAACTCCTGGACGGGAAGGCCTTCCACACGGTGCAATAATTCAAGGCCTCCTTCCTTATTTTTCCGTCTCTGCTGCTGCTCCTGAGTCAGGAATGGATTCCAGTCTTTTGGAACGGCTTCCTCATCCCCGATCTGGGAGAGGCTGAAAACTTTCTCTCCCAGCTGGCTCTGTCTTGTTCTTTTTGGAGAAGTGGGCGGGGATGACAAAAGAAAAGGGAGAAGAGAGATATGTGTGTGTGTGTGTGTGTTGCAAGAGAGCGTGGCCACCGAATGCAACTTTCCTCGGCAGCCCTTGTGATGCAGGAGGGCCGGCCTGCAAAGCCCCATCCTTGGTTCTTTGACCTGGCTTTTGTTCGGTCCCTCAAGGGAGGGTCCAATTTGAATCACAGCTGGAGGGCGGAATCTGGACTTGCAGCCCAGGAGAAGGAGGAAGAGGGGGGGGTGCAGCACAGAGCGTAGGCAGTAGGGAGGATCAGAAACGGGGAGCGTGGCCTGGATGGGTCTGTTTCCTCTTGAGGGGAAGAGAAACATGCCAGCTCGGTTGCTCACAGAGATCAGCAGCTTACCCAGCTCCTCTGTGCAAAAAACACCTTACGCTTTTGTCTGGGCTTGGGATCGGGCTGGGTCAGGGCGTGGAAGGGAGGCCACCTGGAGATCCTGGGGCTGGCAGGTAGACTGGCCACTCCAGGTTGGACGGAAATCCCCAGCTTCCTGGTGCGTGCGGTTGCCAGAGAACACAGAACAGATACGTTCATGAGGTGCTCCTAATCTAAGCTTCACCTTTTAAAGTTGTACAGACTCTTTAAAGGTGTTGTGAAGCTTTCCCCCCCACCACACTCAGGGCTAAATAAAGGCCAAGAGCTGTGTTCTTTTCAACAATAGGACCCAGAGAGAAAAGCATCACTCCAGAGGACTGAAACTCCTTCAGAATTTGGTCCTCTGTCTGCTTTAGCCTGTCCCAACTTTGGTGCATTCTTGAAAGACTAGGACAGTGGTGGCGAACCTAGGGCACGGGTGCCAGAGGCAGCACTCAGAGCCCTCTCTGTGGGCATGTGTGCCATTGCCCCAATCCTAGGCCTTCAGCTGGGTTTTATAAAACCTTTTTGCTTTAGGCCTCCGCCGCCGTGTGCAAAAAAAAAAAAAGGTTCAATCAATCAGTCAATTTCATGTTCTCGCGGGGAAAAAAAAGATCTTGCAAAGTTGGAATTGATTGATTGAACTTTTTAGTCCCACCCAGTCTGCCGTTACCACCATAGCCACGCCCACCCAATGGGCCACACCCACCCAATGGGCCACACCCTCCCGGCACCCGACGATGCATAAATGGGTTTTGGGTTGCAGTTTGGGCCCTCGGTCTCTAAAAGGTTCGCCATCACTGGGCTAGGAAGTCCAGTCTTCAGAGAAGGACTAGAGTAGTCTTGATAGTCGTCTTCCAATATTGGATATGTTGCCACAAAAACAACGGATGGAAACTAATCAAGGAGAGAAGCAACCTGGAATTAAGGAGAGATTTCTCCTGACAGTGAGGACAATTAACCAGTAGGACAACTTCTCTTCAGAAGCTGTGGGTGCTCCATCAGTGGAGGCTTTTAACAACAGACAACCATTTCTCTGGAATGGTATAGGGCAGGGGTCTTCAAACTTGGCCCTTTTATGACTTGTGGACTTCAACTCCCAGAATTCCTCAGCCAGGCACGCTGGGAGTTGAAGTCCACCAGTCATAACTGGGCCAAGTTTGAAGGCCCCTGGTATAGGGTCTCCTGCTTGAGCAGGGGGTTGGACTAGAAGACCTCCAAAGGTCCCTTCCCATCGTGCTATACCGTATTACTGCATTACGGATCCTTTCGGCCCTGCTAGCTGGCAATTCCGGGAGGTGTAGTCCCTCCCTCTGCTAGTGGGACTCTGCCCTAGAGCACTGTGGTGTTGTCAAGCTCAGCTGTGACCTTGACCAGTAGCCAGGAGGAGGGTGTGTGTGTGTGGGTGGGTGAGAGGTGTAGGGAAAAAGAAGTCTCCGGAGAGGAGCGCTAAAGAAAAACATCTTCGGTTAAGTGTGAGCACAAGCAGCAAGGCTGACACGCTGACCTCGGAGCCTTGGCAGCCGCCCAGCCAATTACACCACTTGGCAAGGGGAGCGTGAGAAAGCAGGGGGCCACAGGCGAGTGCCGTTGCAGCTGCACACAAACCGGGCGTGGGGGTGGAGGAGATGCTGCGGAACAGGGGGAAAACACACACACACACACACACACACACACCCTAATTAGAAAAAGACCTGGCCCCCGAAGCCTTCCCACCACAAGCACCCAACCGCCTTGACCCTCTCCTGCCAAATGCACAACATTAAGTGATTTGAGGAGGGTGGAATTTGCTAGGTTGGAAGGACGTGTGTGTGTGTGTGTGTGTGTGTGTGTGTGTGTGTGTGTGTGTGTGTAGAAAAGAGCGGCAGAGGCCACAAAGCGGAGCTGTCAACACTCTGAGGTTGAGGTAGGGTGGGGCAAGACACAAGAGCAGAAGGTACGCCCCCACCCCTTCTTAGATGAAGCAAAACTTCACTGGCCCTTCTAGTCTCTTCTCTGGATGTAAGAAGCTCAAACCTAGAATAATGGGATTGGAAGGGGCTTTGGAGGTCTTCCAGTCCAACCCCCTGCTCAAGCAGGAGACCCTACACCATTCCAGACACAGGGTTGTCCGATCTCTTCTGGAAAACCTCCAGTGATGGGAGCACCCACGACTTCTGGAGGGAAGCCGTTCCATTGGTTGATTGTCCTCACTGTCAGGAAGTTTCTCCTTAGTTCTAGGTTGCTTCTCTCTTTGGTTAGTTTCCATCTGTTGCTTCTTGTCCTGCCTTCAGGCGCTTTGGACTTACAATCATTTGTACCATGGCACCGAAAAAGTGAGACCTATGACCCTTTTTCACACAGCCGCTGCAGCATCCCCATGGTCACGCCATCAAAATTTGGATGCTTGGCAACTGACTCTCATTTATGGCGGTTGCCGTGTCCCGGGGGGGGCATGCAGTCCCCTTTTATGCTACTTTTTGTCCTGCCCCCCCCCCCCGGTGCTTTGGAGAAGAGGTTGATGGTGCACACCCTTCAACTTGGACTGGAGGAGAATACGCCAACCCAATGCATAGGGAAAGGGCCAGATTTTGAAACGTCTGCCTTTTGGGGTGCTCAATGCCAACCTGGGTTGTCTTTGAGGACCCCCTATCCTTGTGAGGAGGAGGAGGAGGAAGAAGGACCCAGGGAGATAGTTGACTTCCACTCACCCTCTCTTCCACTTAAAAGAAGTGGAAGTAATTCAGAAAGTTAGGCCAAAACCCCAGGTTGGCGTTTGAGAAGGAAGGAACAGACTCAGACTCAACCCTTCCAAGACCGAGTGGCTGTGGCTGCCGGCGCCCCGGCATAGTCAGTTGGTTCCATCGCTGTCTATAGGGGGCGAATTTTTGGCCCCCTCAGAGAGGGCGCGCAATCTGGGAGTCCTCCTGGATCCACGGCTGACACTAGAAGATCATTTGTCGGCCGTGACCAGGGGGGCGT
>NW_015393148.1:0-12942 GCF_001527695.2 Protobothrops mucrosquamatus
TGGGTATCCTGATTGTGTCCCCTCCCCAACTCCCCCGAAAGGAAGAGGGAGAGGGAAGCATGGATCTTACTGTCCCTCCAGCCCAGAGATTCCTAGTGGGGTCTCATCCCTCCCTCCATATTTCCCGTCGCTTTGCGGTGGGGGGAGAAAAGAGGCCCCACCGGGATCCAGCTTTCCTTGCAGACAGTTAGGCCGAGTGCTGGACCGGCTGAACTTCTGCCTGCCTTTTTCCACCCTCGGGAGAAGGAGGCGGTCCCTCAGGAAGCTCCTCCCCTCCCTCATTTTCCTCCCCCCTCCAGTCCCCCACCAAGGGGGAATCCCGCTGGGACCGACGGTTCCCCATCCCTCCTCCAGGGGGCGCCTAACGGCAGCCTCTCGCGGCAGGTTCCCCTCCCCTCCTCTGACAAGCCCGGGTCCCTCCTCTAGGAGAGGCTGGGAACCATGGGCCCTGGAGTCCCTCCTGACGCCCTTCCTCCCCCTCCCCCTCCCCGCAGCCCATTTCCTGTACCAGGGGAAGTTCGAGTGCCATTTCCTGAACGGGACGCGGCGGGTGCGGTACGTGTACCGGGAGATCTACAACCAGCAGGAGTTTCTCCGCTTCGACAGCGCCCGCGGGGAGTTCGAGGCCGTCACGGCGTTGGGGAAGGCGGATGCGGAGGCTTTCAACCGGGATAAGCACGAGCTGCAGTACCGGAGGGCCAAAGTGGATGACTATTGCCAACCCAACTACGAGGCTTTCCAGAGCGGCCACGTGGTTGGCCGGAAAGGTGAGTGGGGGAAAGGGAGTTCCATGCGGGGGGGATGCAGGGACCCCCCCTTTCATTTCATTTATCAAGAGTCTCCCGGATAAAGATTTGCCCCTTATGTATTCTGTGCCCTCCGATCTATGAAACTTACTCATTCTTATTTATTGATATTTGTTGATACTCCTAATCCCTTCCCCTCCCTCAAAGCGGGGCTCTGGATGGTGTACGATATAAAATCACCCCTAAATAAAAAATGTATAAAAAATAAGGTTAAAAAATAAATTACCATTAAAAAGTTTGAAATTCTTCAATGATGACAATGAAACATGCCAAAGGAAAGAAATAAATTCCTCTCCTTCCCATCAGTCCCACGATCTTCCTTCTCTTCCCACGGTCCCAAGTTTCCCCTACCCAGAAAAACTTCTTTCCAGAATATTATACCAAATATTATATTTTTCAGGGGGGGGAAGGAATCCAGCCAGGTCTCTCTCTTGCCCAGTATATAGATATATTTCAATAATAATCTATAGTATATGCTATATAATATTTCAATATAATATTTTTATTAAATAATATTTATTAATTTACTTATCAACTTTTAAAACCATATCTCTCTCTCACACACAGAGGGAGTTTGCATGGTATACCCATAAAATATAAAACCACCAAAACATTCTATACAATTTAAGATTTAAAAGGCAGGAATGATTAAAATCCAGTGATAAAAATGCATGAAAGAAGGGGGCTTCAGGAGGCTGACCGGCCCCACGGCTGCCTTCGCCTCTGGGGCCTTTGGGATTTTAGGATAAAAAATGAACTTCCAAAGGCCTGGAAAAGGGAATCAGGGAAGGCTCTTTCGTCTGCTGTGCCCTGTCCCTCTTTTAGTTTTTTTTATTCTTTATATTTTATTTTATTTTTTTTTATTCTCTCTATATATTTATTCTTTAGTCATTTGTTCATCCAATTTTGTTCTCCGCACATTCAGTCTGGAATTCATTTTTACTCCTAAATTCTTCCCTGCAAACCTAGGAGAATAATTAACTGTTCATAAAAAAATCCCGACCAGATCCCAGGATTAAATTACAAATAACCAAACCTTCTTAAACATTATATAATTAGCTGTTCATCAGAGAATCCCTCAACGGAGAAAAACATTGTTAGCAAAAGTTCTCTGAGCTGGAGTGGATCTATGAAGGATCCTCTTGGGGGGGTCACTCAGCCCTCCCCCCATTAATCCATCCAAGAGTTGTGCATTTGCTGGAGGAGGAGATCAAGAGGGATCCCTTCCAAGGCTCTTCTGTGATCCTGGGATCTGCCTGATCTCCTCAGCTACCTTCCCTTTCCCCAAGATCCCCCCCCCCCGATCCTTTCTGCCCTACCTGTCAGGAATGGGGCAACTCACTGCAGGACAATTCAACAATTTTATTCAATTATTTAAAATAATTTTAAAAATGTTTTTTTTATTTTTGTCCTTCAGATTTCATTTCTTTCCTCCCTCGGCCTCCTTCCTTTCCTGATTCTCTTTCTGCATTTCTTCCATATTATGCCAGTTGTCCTAGACCCCTCCGTGCCCCCCCATCCCAGGTAGGAGGGTCGGACCCCTCCCCACCTCCTTCCTGGGGGGGGGAAATGGGGCTGGGAGGAAGGCCGGACGGCTGCAGGGAGAGGTTGGGGGGGGGGAACCTGGGCAGAAAAAGCCAAAGGTTCAAGTACAGATTAGGTGAAATCTGGCTCAAAATCAGGGGGTCCCAATGGGGAGCCTTACACTGGAGGTAGTTGTTGAATAAAGAGGCAATCCCCTCTCCCCCCTCACACGTCCTGTTCCTCCCCATCTTTTAACTATAATTTTATCTTGACTGGGAATTCCATTTTGATTGCTATAGAAATATTTATCTGTTGGGATTTTAATGTGTTAATGCTGTAAGCCAGGGCTTTTCAACCTTTTCACTGACTGTACCACTTTTAGCATATATGGGAATATTCGAGTACCACCTAGCAAGGTGTCAAACACTTGATGACCAAAAAAAACCTGTTTAAAGTTGCAATTATACTGAAATGACTTTTGACCGTTTTTCACACTTATGACCATTGCAGCAGGCCCAGGGTCATGTGATTTATATTTGGATGCTTGGCAACAGATTCATATTTATGATGGTCACAGTGTCCCAGGGTCATGTGATCCCCTTTTGCAACCTTTTGACAAGCAAAAGCCATTGGCAAATGGCCAAGTGCTAAGGCGGGACTTCCTTCCCTCCCTCCCTCCCTCCTTCCCTGCCTCCCTCTTTCTCATTCCCATCTCCTTCTGAAGGAAGAATTTGAACCCCCCCCCTATTTCCCCTCTTCCATATATTCATTGAACAAGGAAAAGCCTCCAGAGACAGAAAAGACAAGCCATTGAGGGAAGTAGCTTAAAAAGGCGCATTCCCCTTTAAGAATTAGCTACTGGCTAGAAAGGAAAGTTAAGGAGCGCAGTGGGCACTTAAGGAAGAAAAAAAATGTAGTAAGTACAGCTGCTGGCTAAGGCAGCCTCCTTAAATGGCTCCATTCATAAGTAAAGGAATGCTACAGGCAAAATCCATTCAGGAGAAAAATACTTCAAAATCCCTTGCAGCAAAACTTACAGCTAACAGCAGCAGAGCAGTAGAAGCTAACCTGAGACATCAGCCATCAGCCAAATAGAAATTGCCAAACACTCCTTAAGAACACAAAGCCCACATTGCACAAATCCCAGAACTTCAAAGTCACAAAAGCACATAAGAATCCTTCCACTCTCCATCTCCCTCCGTGATTCACCTCCAGCCGGTGCTGCCTTTCTTCATTGCTGCCTTTCTTCATTGCTGCCTTTCTTCATTTCTGCCTTTCTTCATTGCTGCCTTTCTTCATTCCTCATGGAGGACAACCCCTCCTCCCTACGTTCCTTGCCTCTTGGTTGCTGCCAGCACAGGTGGCTGCCACAGAAGTTGTAGATCCACTTGTGGCTGGCCTGCTTGATCTCCTCTCCCCCCTCCTCCTTCTCCTTCTTTCCATTCCATGCTGCTAGAGCTGACTCTGCCTTCTCCCAAGGCTGCTTCTTTTTCTCTCTCCTTCTCCCGCCCAAACTGCCTCCTTTTATAGCCTCTCCTGTCTCCGCCCCCTCCTCCTCCTTTCTCATGGGGAAGGGGGGTGAGCCAGAAGTGAGCCTGGGGCCTTTGCCTGAGCTGGCTCGTTCCCTCCCCCACTACACTTGGCTGGGCAGGGCAGCGTACCATCTGCCATGTGATCATCTACCACAGCTGGCACACGTACCACTAGTTGAAAAGCCCTGCTGTAAGCTGCCTAGAGTCGTTTTATCATGAGATGGTGGCAAATAAATTTAATAAATAAATAAATGTTCCGGTATTATACCTATTTTTTAAAAAATGTGGGGATTTTTTGAATGGAATTCCTGCAATTCTCCAAAACATGCTGTGTGTGTCTTCACTGTCTTCTTGATCTCTTTATGTCTCCCACACATCTGGCAGGAAATTCCTTCCATCCTGGGGCATTTCCAGCATTTATTCCTGTTGGACTTGTGCAATTTGATGATGGAAACTGATCCCAACCAGGAACGATTTATGTTTTTCCATCTTTCAGGATCCTATTTAATTTCATGCTGCAATTTGGTTTGGAAATGACTTAAAATAAATAATATTTTCAGGAGTGAAAAGGGATCTAGGCCTGAACTAACCAACTTGGTCTCCTGTTCTGGCCCCTCCTGTGTCTCCCCCATGTCCCTCCTCCCCTCCAGCCAAGCCAACCGCCTCCATCTCCCCCACCAAGCTGGATCCCGCTTCCCCCTACACCATCCTCCTCTGCACCGCGAGGGGCTTCTACCCCCTGGAGATCGAGGTCCGGTGGCTGAAGAACGGGCGGCCGGAAGAGGAGGGCGTGGCCTTCGGAGAGGAGCTCCAGAATGGAGACTGGACCTACTAGCTCCAGGTGATGCTGGAGACCGAGCCCCAGCGGGGGGACGTCTACGCCTGCCAGGTGGAGCATGCCAGCCTGGAGGCCCCGATCACCGTCCAATGGGGTGAGTCCCCCCTCCCTCCCCTACTGGTCTGGGGACCCCATCCTTCCCTGAGAAGCGGGGAGAGACCCTCCCTGTGGGGGGAGCTGGGATTGATTCTCCTGGGGGGGGAAGCTGGCCTTGATGCTCCTGCTCAGGGGGGGCTCCTTCTCCTTCCCCAGAGCTCCGTTCCTCCAACTCTGCCAAGAGCAAACTCTGGACGGGGATTGTGGCAGCCGTGATGGGGGTGATCTTCTTTGCCATGGGGCTCTCCCTCTACCTGAAGAGCAAGACAGGTGAGTCTGGGGGGCTGTATAAGAGATTATGGGGAGGGGACCATCCAGGGGAGGCCTCTCAGCAAGCTTAACAGATGGCAAGGAGGCTCCCCTTGGAGATTTGCTTGGGAAATTCTGTTCTCTGAGAGTCTACTGTATAAGTGAGCATCCTGCAACCTATTATGGGCTGTCAATGGGTAGGTGGACATTCTGAGTCCTCCAGCCCATGAAGGGTCCTGACTGGGTCTTTTTCTCCTTCCAGCAACTCCCATCCAGCCTCCTGCAGGTGAGTTTCTCCTCAAGTGATAGATGTTTCTTTAACATTCGTTAATTGTTCCTTTTTTTTTAATGTGCCTGAACAATACCTCCTCGCTGTGGATAACACAATTTTTTGAAATTTTGGGCAGCTTTTCATTACAGAGACCTGAAAACAGTGCAATCAAAAACAAACACACACACAGAAACACTAAAATCTACCCCAGGATGTTTCCAGGTTTTGGGAAACTGCAAAAAGGAAGGGAAGTCTCCTTGTGACATTTTACACAATTTCTGGCAAAGCAACACCCAGCTTTGCTACCACTCCCCATCCTGGCCCCATCTTCTTTGTTACTATGAAACATCTGGGGGGGGGAAAGAGGCCTCCTTTCCTGATTAACCCCCCAGTTAAGTCAATTGGGAAAAAATCCATAAGCCTCTGGAGATGAATTGCTGGTCCTTTGCATCCTTTTCCACTTTGAAAAAAGGGGGGGACACTCCCTCATTTTGTTCCTACCTATCAACCACCCCCCTGCAATGTGGGCCTGTCTGGAGGGGGTGGCTGAAAGAGAGGAATAATAAGTTATTTACACTGAAGATTTCACTTTATTTTCTAACTTTCTTCCCCGTCTCTTTTTTTCTACAGCACTCATGAATTAAACCTGCTATCCTTCCTGATTCCTGATGGGAAAGGAAGTTGTTTTTTTTCAGTAACTGATGAATTTCTGGCTTTTTCGCAACCTCTGAAAAATGGAGGGTCAAGATTTTAGATTGGGGGGAGGAGAAGAATAGCAGCCTGGAGCTTCTCCTGCTGAGACACCTCTTGCTTTCCTTTGAAGGCCTCTCTTTCTTGTGAAGGAGGGATGGAGACCATCTAGACTGACCCCTGGGACTCTGGAACTTCCTGTCAGTCCAGACACCCAAATCTTCCCCGGCTTTAAATCCACAGCAGCTTCATCTTCATTACTCTTCGTCCGAATCCCTTCCCTTCGCTTTGCTATAAAAGAATAAACATTGTAGGAAAAATCCTGGAATTCTTCCTTCCTTCTTTTCTCTTCCTCCTCCTCTTTCCTCTTCCCACCTGCAGGAGGGTCCCCCCTTCTCCCCTTCCCCTTCCCAGATTGACACCTCTCCTGCCTCTGGATCAACCATCCCAGCTACCTCAGGTCCAAAATCAAAACTGGTTCGGGAGGAGGGTGGGCAGATCCAGGGAGGGGAAGAGGCAGGACTCCCCTCCTGCTTGGGGGCCCCCTTTCTCTGCTTCTCAATCCTACTTTTGAGGACCAGGATGCCAGGAAATGTGGTCCCCTTCAAGCACTTGTGGGGAGCCATTGGGGGACACCCGAGACTCCCCCTACACTCACCCAGTCGTTTGTTCCATTTCTCTCCTTCACAACTGGAGGGTCCTGCCCCATTTTGGCACCCAACGCCTCCCTCCCTCCACCTGGGACCCCAGAGGCCTTTTCCAGGACTGCCCACCTATCGCCACTGCCGCCCCAACGCCCTTCCTGCCTTCAGGTCTGAAGCCCCCTCCCTCTGGGCAGAGGAGACCCCTGGAGCAGTGTCTCCTGCACAGTTTGAGGGTCCTCCTGCTTTATGTCCTGGGTGGAGGACCCCGTCCTGACCCGAAGGTCCCCAACAGAGAGAGTCCTGTGCGAGTCTCCCATGTGGCCCCCAACTGGAACTCATGTGAGATTCCTCCCCCTCAGAAAAGGCCCTGAGTGGTCCTGTGGCCAATGGCCTTGATCTTTGGGAAGATTGCACTGATGTCCATCTCCCTGGTTTGAGGGCTCCTGGGCAGGGGGTGTTGGGAAGAGTGTCTTCCCCAGGGCCTCTTTGGGCTAGAGCAGAAAGTCCACCCAAAGCCATTCCTGGTGTAGGAGACATTTGCCATCAGGGGGGAGGGAGAGCAGCTCTGCGGGAGAGAGGAAAGATCAAGGGGGCAACTCTGAGTGGAAGGCCCCTCCCTTCTCCCCAGCCCCCCTAGATGCCCCTAGATAGCTCTCCCACTGAGCTTTACCCCCTCCAGAGGTCATCCAAACTGGTTCTGCAGTATTCCCGTGGCTTCGATCTCCAAGGGCAGATTTTTTCCCTCCCGTTCCTCCTCTGGGGCACATGAAGAATAGGACGGTGGAGGAACTGTCTCAAAACCTTACAACATAATGCCTGTCTTCACAATATTATGAGATAGTTATGCAGTCAACATCATCTTAGATGCAAACTAAATACGGCTACCCAATATTTGCCTGGAACATAATTATGGGCTGCGCCCTGGGCGAACTCAGGGAAGTATGTATTTATGTACAGTAGCAACAGGCTTAGTTCCTTGCATCATCAGGAAGAGCCAGTAGGTATCGGAATTTCTCACTCTTCCGTTGGACTCTCTCATTCAGCTGAATAAGAAGGGCTAGAGAAGATAGGAGACCGTTTCAGGGTTTACTAGACCCACACCTCCTTTCTTCTCCCTGCCAGGGATGGAATTGGAGTTAGAAAGGGCTCTTTGCCTTGAGGGTGGAGCCCATGTCTGTGGACTCTCCCCTGCCAACCTTGCCCTCACATGCAGTGAATATTAGTGGGTCAGTGAGACCACAAATGGCAAAACTAGCCACTCTGAAAAGAAAGTCAATTATTAGTAATGGAGTTCTTTGCTCAAGAACCTCAGGGAGCAGGTAGAGGCCAGCTGGATTTCTAAAAGTGCCTCCAAGTCTAGAAATAATGTTGAGCTCCTGCTATTACCCCAGAAATGGTCAATTATCTTGTGTAATGAGTACTGTATGTGCAGAGAGGGAAATGAAGACATCTCGGGGACAAAGTGACATGTTGTTTAACAATAAAGTGTCAAGCTATGAAGATCCCTTGCTTTAGAACTGCCATGATGCGTCTAGCTGATTCCTGTGTTACATGTACCCTGCCTAGGTTGTAAACAAATGCTGCATTAAAAGGCTAATAAAGAATGGATATGTGTTAACTATTGGCCCTAGACCTACTCTGGTAATTACTATTTGTATTTTAATAATTATTTTCAGTGAAGTCTGATTCATAGTGGAGATTTTAACATTTTATAGGATGATTCATGTCACAAGTTAAATATTTACACCCCCTTATAAATTTAGACATTGTAATAAAAAAGAAGTAGAAAGTGTGTGAATGAAAGCTGAGAGGGGAGGAATTGAATAGGTTCAGGTTTGTATGGATACTGGTTGTGCAAATTATGTTTTCACCTGTGTACCTTGTTAGATCACACCCCTTTATTAGCATGGGTATAATAGTGTCCACAATAGTATCCCTCACATGTTGGCTGTGTTTGTATGTCTGCATCAGGTCCTATGTGACTCACCCTCTGATAATGTGGTTTTATTGTGTAGTCTATCTATTTGTTTAGATGGTATCTAAAATCAATTTCATAACATCTGTTGGTCTGTGTATTGAACAAAAAGATTGGGCCAGGAAAGGATCCTCTCTCGCGCGCGGATTTCCTATTGCTCCATCTTCATTTCCTTTCTCAAGATCCAGGCTGTGCTGATATTAAGTCCTTCTTATTCTAAGTTGTATCCAATGCTATTTAACTAGAGAAAAAATAATCTTAAGAATTTTTTTTCTGCTCCTTTCCAAGATCTTAGTGAATAGCTTCAATCTGATTTTATGCTATTTCTGCCCAAGCAACTACATTACCTGGAAGACATCGGTGTCAAAGTAATCGCTACAATAAATAAATAAACCAAAAGGGAAGAATGAGACTGTGTGAAATTATAGCATAATAGGTGGTTGAAGAGCAGGCAACACCTCTCTCTCTCTCTCTCTCTCTCTCTCTCTCTCTCTCTCCCC
The DNA here is from genome assembly GCF_001527695.2 of Protobothrops mucrosquamatus. Taxonomy (NCBI): domain Eukaryota; kingdom Metazoa; phylum Chordata; class Lepidosauria; order Squamata; family Viperidae; genus Protobothrops; species Protobothrops mucrosquamatus. The sequence continues at coordinate 9,126 of NW_015393148.1, forward strand.
TCTCTCTCTCTCTCTCTCTCTCTCCCCTCTCTCTCTTTCTCCTCTCTCTCTCTCTCTCTCTCTCTCTCTCTCTCTCTCTCTCTCTCTCTCTTTCTCTCTCTCTCTCTCTCTCTCTCTCTCTCCACAAATGTTTTAGAGTTTGATGGGTAGCAATTTGATTTATATAAAGAAAGATAAAGCGATAGCAGGCGGCAGTCTCAGGTCATTGGCCATATCTTGAAGATATCCATGGTCGTAGATGGAGATGGCATTATTTTCCATTTCTCCTATACAAATGAGAAAAAAATAATGTTGATCAAAGGGAGTTTAAAGTAAATTCTTTGCTTTTGCAAAGCTTTGTGAATGCAAACAATATCAGGCAGAGAATCTCATTATGTACTGTATCTGTAGTATCTCTATTACAGGAGAGTTTTCTTACCTTTTACAGCACCTCCATCTTCGCCAACAGACCTCCTGCTCAAGGTCAGTAGATCCAGAAGGACATCGACCGGGAAAGCAGAATCCTCCTTGACGATGACACGAGTCTAGGGCTTTCCCTATGAAAAGAAAAAGAGGAGACAGGTAAACGATGAGTAAAGATTCCTTAATATTTAAATATATTTTTCCTCCCAAGACACAACCTTCTTCTACAGAATTGCAGGATTCCTTTATCAATTTATATTTGTATTCATTTATAACATAAAAATATGAAAATAAAAAGCAAACAGTAAGGAACAACAATAGGGAAAGAGGAAAGGGGGAAATGTGGAAAGTGGGGGGGAAACAAAAGGCGTTGACTTCCGATTCCCTGTTGCAGTAAAATAAGGCATTAAAATCGAATCTCAACTTTTTACGTTTCTGTGTTAGTATGAACTAGCCATTTCTCTATCAACAAATCAGTCTAATCAGTAAACCCCAAAATCATAGTATCATTTTTTTCCACCTCAAGCACAAAGTCCAGAAGCAGTTTCCAAGTAGAAACAATAGTCCTTATATTCTTTTCTTTTATCAAAACTGTCAGTTTAGCCAAATTCACTCAGTCAGCTTTCAGGCCCAAGGTGGGACTAGAACTCAGTATCCAGAATTGTGGTGTTTTGCTCTAATCACTAGACCAAACTGTTTCTCCATTGTGCCTCCTTATTCAAACAAAACATATTTGGCTGAGAATTTGGTAAACCAATACTAAAGTGAAGCGTACCAAACAAAATAAGCTACAATAACAAAACCCCCAATAAAGTTATTTCAAGAATTGTGAATCAAAAGAAAAATCAATGGCATATTTATCTTCATCAAGATCCAGGCTGTGCTGATATTAAGTCATCAGACAAACTCATTCTTATTCTATGTTGTATTTAAATGGTATTCAAAATGGTATTTAACTTGAGAAAAAATAATCTTAAGAATTTTTTTTCTGCTTCTTTCCAAGATCTTAGTGAAAAGCTTAAATCTGATTTTATACTATTTCTGCCCAAGCAACTACATTAGCTGGAAGACATCAGTGGCAAAGTAATCGCTACAATAAATAAATAAACCAAAAGGGAAGATTGAGACGGTGTGAAATTATAGAATTATAGCAAATTAGAGCACAAATTAGAGCAAATTAGAGCACAAAGTCCAGAAGCAGTATCCAAGTACAAACAAAAGTACTTATATTCTTTTCTTTTATCAAAACTGTCACTTTAGCCATCTCTGCTAACTCCATCAGCTTTTGTAACCGTTCATCCAAGATGGGAATGGAAACATCCTTCTAAGAATTGCAGGATTCCTAGGACTATAGCAAGTTTTCTCTGACCACACAGATCCATCTCTGCTGATCTCCTGCAGCAGTTCAAATAAATCAGCTATTAACCCAGGTTTGAAGTCTGACTCAAAGATGAATTAGCTGGTAAGCCCACATCTATTAATGTAGGAGGGAAGAAATCATCTGGTTCATATGAAGGACAGACCTTGCTGTGATATATTTTTCTCCAGTTTTGCCATGGATCCTTGCTGAGTTACAGTGGCAAGTTGCATCATGTGTTTTGGATGAAGACCTTGAGTGAGCTGAGAATTTGGCAAACCAATGTTAAAGTGAAGCAAATCAACAAAAATAAGCTACAATAACAAAAACCCCTTTAAAGTTCTTTCAAGAATTGTGAATCAAAAGAAAAATCAATGGCATATTTTTCAAATATTTGGAGGCTCATGTTGTCAATAGTCTATACCAGGGGTAGGCAACCTTGGCTCTTTTATGACTCAGGAATTCTGGGAGTTGAAGTCCATGAGTCATAAAAGAGCCAAGGTTGCCTACCCCTGGTCTATACTGTTCAAAGCTATTTCTGTAAAGTAAAACAAAAAGATGTTGAAGATTATCCTGCTTTCAGTGATGATCATATTTGTTTAAAAAGGAGTGAGTTACCAATCCTTTGTAAATTATCGGTAATTTTGTTTCTTACCTGGTTCAGACAGGAATGCAAGGAAAAGAAATGTGAACAGCAGATAAAGGATCTTCATGCTGAGACTGGTTCTGGACCAAACCTTACTCCTGGGACAGACACGGCTCTCTATTTATGGAGTTATAATGATTGCATCATATCGCCTCAGTGAACTATTGCAAAAATAGTTCTTACATAAGGTAATGGTGCATCTTCCTTGTATTGAAACACTCCTGTTTGTTAACTGTTGCAAAAGCCCTTAGAAGAGCAGCAGACTTAGTTGAACATCTAACCTGCTATGGTTATAAAAGATGGGAGGCTCAGGGCTTGCAATGTCCGAATGGGCCAAAGAAAATTCCTTACTGAATTGCTGCCCAAACTCTACAGTCCCCGATGATAATGCTCGGCCATGTTGACTAGTGGCTGGAGTTTGGGAAGAGCCCTGAGAACTAAGTGGTAGAAATCTGGAGTTGGCACTGCTATCGTGGGCGACCCATTTTTATGGGTGGGTTTTGGGAAAACAGCTGCTCTGCTTCCTGGTGGGTCTTTGTGGCACTCAGATTAAGCACGGACTGATTTGGCTTTCCTTGAAGTATTCCTCCCTCATCCAGGTGATTTCTATTTCTCTGAAGACAGAGAATATATGCAGAGTTGGAAATATCCCTGCAGTCTTAATTGAGGGTTAATAATAATAATAAAGTTGGAAGGGACCTTGGAGGTCGTCTAGTCCAACCTCCTGCTCAGGCAGGAAACCCTATACCATTTCGGACAAATGGCTGTCCAGTCTCTTCTTATAAACTTCCAGTGTTGGAGCATTCACCGCTTCTGGAGGCAGGTTGTTCCACTGGTTAATTGTTGTCACTGTCAAGAAGTTTCTCCTTAGTTCTAGGTTGTTTCTATCCTTGATTAGTTTCCACCCATTGCTTCTTGTCCTCCCTTCAGGTTCTTTGGAGAACAGCTTGACTCCCTCTTCTTTGGGACAGCCCCTGAGATATTGGAACACTGCTATCATGTCCCCCGCTTGTCCTTCTGTTCGTTAAACTAGACATACCCAATTCCAGCAACTGTTCCTTGTATGTTTTAGCCTCCAGTCCCCTAATCATCTTTGTTGCTCTTCTCTGTACTCTTTCTAGAGTCTCAACATCTTTTTTACATCGCGGTGACCAAAACTGGATGCAGTATTCCAAGTGTGGCCTTACCAAGGCATTGTAAAGTGGTATTAACCCTTCACGTGATCTTGATTCTATCCCTCTGTTAATGCAGCCTAGCACTGTATTGGCCTTTTTGGCAGCTGCAGCACACTGCTGGCTCATATTTAGGTGATTGTCCACTAGGACTCCGAGGTCCCTCTCACAGTTACTACTATTGAGCAAGGTGCCACCTATGCTGTACTTGTGCATTTGGTTTTTCTTGCCTAAATGTAG
>NW_015393148.1:14364-15485 GCF_001527695.2 Protobothrops mucrosquamatus
CAATATTTAATAATGTGGTTCTTTGCCCACAGAAAGCAGTTAATGAGGAAATTGTGGAAGTCAGCTGCATCAACAAAAGTGCCTTGAAACCTTGAAAGAATGCCAAACTCCTGCCATTCCCCCAGAAACGATTGTGTAATGAGTGGGTGCAGCAACGGTAATGAGGAAAGCACAGATGCAAACTGACTTGGTGTTTAGCAATCAAGTTAAGTAAGGTAAAGAATAATAAAATAAGTGGAGACTATGATTTCAATTTAGGTTTAAAAATAATTGAGGAACGCTGTTTGAAAAGAAGCTGCCTCAATTTCTGTGTGAAGAAGTTGATACTATTTAGCAGTTGTCAGAAAGACATTTGAATTGACCAGGGCTTTTATTTATTCATACTTATGGCATTTTGTTGTTTGGGACGAAGAGTTAGGCTTGAGAGAAGGAACATTTCAGTTATCTCAGGGAACTTGCCACATGGAAAGTGAAGCAAAGCTCCACGAGGACTTTTCACATATTCTGCTTCCACCCCATAATCCCTCACAGGTATTTTTAAATCAACCAAGCTAACCTCCTCTGAAATACTGAAAGGAATTTGTGGTGCTCCTCTTTCCTCCCACCTTTCCCGGCCATCAGAGCCCCCCCCCACCCCCCAGAGAGCTGAGTCTCCACGTAACGTGTGAAGGAGGAGAATCGGAACCTTTGGGTCCTTTGGGCCTCCGGGGACGTTTCTCCAGCCCTCCCTCGGTTTCTTCCCTGGGCTGTCCGGGGTCTCCTCAGGGGTCGGGAGGGACCCCTCAGCCTCTTCCGGGGGGGAGGGCAGAGGACCGAGGGGGCGGCCCCTCCTGGAGACCCAGCCGTGGGGCGGAGCGGGAGAGTCCCGGAGCTGCCCCGGGGAGGAATCCAGGCTTGTTGCCTGCTGGATCAGGGCCAGTTCTCGGTTCTGCTTCGGGGGAGCCCAGCGCTTCAGGCCGGGGGGGGGGGGGAGGAAGCGAAACTCAAGCGCTTCTTCGAGGGTTGTATAAAGGAGTTGCTCTCTCTCTCTCTCTCTCTCTCTCTCTCTCTCTCTCTCTCTCTCTCTCTCTCTCTCTGTGTGTGTGTGTGTGTGTGTGTTTGTGTGTATTGCTTGGAGTGGC
>NW_015393149.1:0-1159 GCF_001527695.2 Protobothrops mucrosquamatus
TACCAAGAATGTGGATGACTATCGTAGCCAAATCAAGAGTTGCATCTAAACAGAGCAACTAACTCATTGAAAACAAATCCCAGATCTAGGAATAACTTACCACACTGTGTGAATGTAGTCTTCACAGCTTTATCTGACCTGGTTCGGTCTGTGGTGTGAATCAAGTCTCTTGCTGAGCATCTCCTAGGATCTCAAGAGCTGACCCATAGCCTAAAGTTGACTGAAATAACAGAACAACAGAGTTGGAAGGGACCTGGGAGGTCTTCTAGCCCAACTCCCTGCTATACCATTTCAAATGGCTGTCCAGTCTCTTCTCAAAAACCCCCAGTGATGGAGCACCCACAACTTCTGGTGGCAAGCAGTTCCACTGATTAATTGTTCTCACTGTCGGGAAGTTTCTCCTTAGTTCCAGGTTGCTTCTCTCCTTGATGAGTTTCCATCCGTTGCTTCTTGTCTGGCCTTCAGGAGCTTTGGAGAAGAGCTTGACAACCCCCCCCCCCAGTTCTTTGGGGCAGCCCCTCAGACATTTTAACCTTTGACCGGTGGGCTCCAGACCTCTCCAGAAGCAGGCCCAAATCTCACCTGAAAAATGGAGAAGCTGGAAACTGGCGGGAGCCAAAGCTCCCTCCAGCTGATTGGCAGATCATCAATGGGTCCATCTTCCACTTCCCAGCCTCTCGGAAAAGCTCCATTGTGAAGCAGAGAGTGAAGCCCCCGCCCATCTCTGAGGTCACTGACCAATCAAGGGGAACCTTCTATCTCTTCCATTGACAGCTCCAGTCCCAGAGATAGAAGCCTGGCTTGTTTGGCTCAACCCACCCCAGAGGTGAGAACGAACTGGTGGACTACAGAAGGCGGATAGTCTACTGCAAGGGTCTCCAGACTTGGCTGCTTTAAGACTTGTGGACTTCAATCCCCAGAATTCCCCAGCCACGGGGCTGACTAAGGAATTCTGGGAGCTGAAGTTGACAAGTTGCTAAATTAGGAGACCCCTGTTTTAGTATCTCGCCCCACTAAAATATGAACTGAGAGCAAACGCCACTCCTTACTAGCACTGATGGTGTTCCCTAGTTGGGTCATGAAACGTCTGCAAGCTCAGAAAGCACCAAGGACCCCACAGTCTTCCTCCTCCTCCTCCTCCTCCTCCTCCTCCTCCTCC
>NW_015393149.1:1411-12793 GCF_001527695.2 Protobothrops mucrosquamatus
TCCCTTCTAGCACTGATGATGTTCCCTAGTTGGATCATGAAACGCCTGCAAGAAAACCACCCAGCTCAGAGAGCACCAAGGAGCCCACAGTCTTTTTTCCGCACATCTTAAAGAGGTCCAGGTTGAGAACCCTTCTCTCATGAGTTGTCCTCCTTGCTTTCTCGTTCTCCTTCAACCTGCAGTGTGCCCAAACAGAGATTGTAACACCTGCTTGAGTTTTTCCAGAGTTCTCCTTTTTATTCATGGTTGCTTCTCAAGGGCAACCGAGATCCTTAAGGAAAAAGATGAGGGGTAGGATAAAAACGAGGTTACAGAAGATCAGCCCGGCGCGGACCAGGAAGTAAGCCATTGCCACAGAGATGAGGACGTCCTCGATCCCCTGGAGATAAGGGAGGACGGCTGCGGGTTGAGGGTTCTCTCCGGCCCCTTGACCCAAGTGATGTCCTACTTGCAGGTGGCCAGAAGAATTGGGAGCCGGGATGGTCCCCCTAGAATGGAAACGAGAGGTTGGGTGGAGCCTACAAGCTCAAAAGTTACAGGGTATGGTGGAAATGAGGAGTTTTTAGATGGAGGTCCCCCATAATTTTGATGGCCAATTGGGAGCCATGATGTTCCCTTTAGAATGGAAACAAGAGGTTTCGTGAAGCCTACAAGCTCAAAAGTTACAGGATATGGTGGAAACGAGGAGTTTTTAGATGGAGGTCCCCCATAATTTTGATGGCCAATTGGGACCTATGATGGTCCCCCTAGAATGGAAACGAGAGGTTGTGTGGAGCCTGCAAGCTTCAAAGTTAAAGGATATGGTGGAAATGAGGAGTTTTTAGATGGAGGTCTCCCATACTTCTAATGGTCAACTTTGGAAGTTGGGCACATGTAAGACAGGAAGCAAAGAAAGTTCTGCAGAAATCGAGGTAGCAGTAGTCCTGGACTCACCACCACAATTGAGCCCAACCTTTATTTTGTTAAGCGAGACATTTGTTAAGTGAGTTTTGCCCCATTTTACGCTTCTTGGTCACACGGTTTTGTGACATGCTCCCTCCCTATTTCTGGAAAACAACTGTAGAAAAGATCACACTAAGCTGTTGCTCGGGGTCTCCGCTGCTTGCGCAGCCAGGACCCTTTTTCCCGAAGCGCTTCAATAAAAGTGTTGTGACAATCCGTCCCTCGTCTCAGGCTCTGATTGGCTCCTGCCACAGGCTGACCCATTTGGGGAGACAACGTGGTCGTAAATCATTGCTTTCAGTGCTGTTGTCCCTTCGAACGGACACTAAACAGGTGATTTTAAGTCAAGGATGACCACCTGTATGTATTTCAAGTTCTAAGGGTCTAGTTCGTACTTAAACCTCATTAAAGTTCTGGATGATGTGGAGACTTATGGGGCATTGTCCACCTCTGGGATAGACCCTCTTGGCCAGGGGTCCCCAACCTATGGTCTGTGGCCCGGGAGTGGGCCGCAGGCTCTTGGCCAGTGGGCTGAGGAAACATCTGGCCAGTGCACTCCCGCGTGGGCATGCATTTTCCCTCCCACTCGCGCTAGTGTACATGGCCCTGTTTGTGCAGGTGCGCAGGCGCAAACAGGGATGCTAGCACGGGGTGGGTGTCTGCAGCCCATTTGCGCATATGCCGCTAGTCCGGGTGGTTTGTGTGGCCCGTTTGCACATTCATGAACAGACCACTAGCTGCCATGGGGTGTGCAGTCATTTGCGCATGCACACGGCACCAGCGCATGCTGTATGCGCAAATGGAGCTGCTAGTGCCACGCCAGTGTGCGTGGCCCTGTGTGCGCACATGCGCACACACCCATTTTGAAGCTGCTCTCCTTGCCTCTGGTCCTTGAGCCCAGAAAGACTGGAGACCTTGCTCTAGGGCCTAGGCCGCTTTATGACTCATGGACTTCAACTCCCAGAATTCCTGAGCCAGCATGGCTCAGCTTGGAAATCTCTCCCTTTCTCCTCAGCATGGCTGACTCAGGAATTCTGGGAGTTGAAGTCCACCAGTCATAAAAGAGCCGAAGTTGCCTACCTCTGGCCTAGGCCTAGGCCGCTTTACAACTCGTGGACTTCAACTCCCAGAATTCCTGAGCCAGCATGGCTCAGCTTGGAAACCTCTCCCTTTCCCCTCAGCGTGGCTGGCTCAGGAATTCTGGGAGTTGAAGTCCACGAGCCATAAAAGCGCCAAGGTTGCCTATCTCTGGCCTAGGCTGGCTGGGGAATTCTGGGAGTTGAAGTCCACTCATCTTAAAGTTGCTGAGATTGTGGGGGGATCGTCCGGGATCTGCTCGCCTTCCAACCTACCCTGAGATGACGTTGGAGAAGGCGCAACTCATGGGAAGGATGAAGAAGAGGCAGGAGATGTAGAGGGCCGTCTGGAGGAGGAAGTGGACAGTGGCGAGGAGCAACAGGATATTCAGCAAGCGCTCCATTTTGGGAGCAACGTCCGGTTGGACCAGGGCATCGCCAGCTCCCTGGACGTGGCGCGGCTTCTGCATCGTGGGGACACCTGCAGGGGATCAAAGACCCAATCAGAGACAGAGAGACCATTAGAGGTCTCCAGGCCTTGGTTGGACCCTATCTTGAGGGCTTCCAGTATGCGCTGAACACTTTCCACGGGGCTGCGCTTGGAAAGAGAGGCATGCATTTCCAGACAGCATAACTCCATCGTGTTCCGGGAGGCAAAAGTGAGCCTCCAGCTGTAGGAGATAGGATATCTTTGGCTACAGAACGTCAACAGTTAAGGAAGCAGGTTAAAAACTGGGAGATGGTGAATTCTAGTCTGTCTTAGGCATGGAGGCCGGCTGGATGACTTTGGGCCCATCACCAGGAGATGGTGAGTTCTAGTCCTGCCTTAGGCACAAAAACTGACTGGGTGACTTTGGGCCAATCACTAGGAGACGGTGAGTTCTAGTCCCGCCTTAGGCATGAAAGCCAGTTGGGTGGCTTTGGGCCAATCACCAGGAGATGGTGAGTTCTAGTCCCGCCTTAGGCACGAAAGCCAGTTGGGTGACTTTGGGCCAATCACCAGGAGACGGTGAGTTCTAGTCCTGCCTTAGGCATGAAAACCAGCTGGGTGACTTTGGGCCAATCACCAGGAGATGATGAGTTCTAGTCCCGCCTTATGCATGAAAGCCGGCTGGGTGACTTTGGGCCAATCACCAGGAGCCTGTGAGTTCTAGTCCCGCCTTAGGCATGAAAGATGTCCAGGTTACTTTGGGACAATCACCAAGAGACGGTGAGTTCTAGTCCCGCCTTAGGCACGAAAACTGACTGGGTGACTTTGGGCCAATCACCAGGAGACGGTGAGTTCTAGTGCTTCCTGCATTCCTAGATTACCTTGGCTACTTCCAGAGTTGATGCTTCATGACAGGATGGATCTTCTGAAGGCTGGCAAGGCAATCATGTTGCAGTCCCAGCAGATCACCGATAATGGATGGGGTCCAAAGATTCCTCCAAAGCTCAGCTCCCAAACCGGGTACGCCTTCTCTACGCATCTAGCTCCTCACAACATGGCTTCTCCCAGTGGAGACGGTGTCCTGCCCATTCACACACCTTGAAACCCAGATCTCCCCCACACACCCCACGGATGATTGAGTTGCTCTTCCTGGCTCTGGTCTGAAGCTCATTTTAGTGTGTGTCTCTGGCTTTTGATGTCATAAATGGGGCAAGGAGGAGTCACTGGCATCCAAGACCCAACCCTGGTCCTCAAGGCTGAACTTTCACGGCCAACTGGTTTCGCTTTCTTTTCGGTCTGTAACCGAACTATAACTCTCAGTCCACTTGAGATGTGAGAGGGATCTCGGCGTCCTAGTGGACGATCCCTTAAATAGGAGCCAGCCGTGTTGGGGCAGCTGCCAAAAAGGCCAACACACTGCTAGGCTGCATTAACAGAGAGATAGAATCAAGATCACGTGAAGTGTTAATACCACTTTACAAGGCCTTGGTAAGGCCACACTTGGAATACTGCATCCAGTTTTGGTCACCGCGATGCAAAAAAGATGCTGAGACTCTAGAAAGAGTGCAGAGAAGAGCAACAAAGATGATCAGGGGACTGGAGGCTAAAACATATAAGGAACGGTTGCTGGAACTGGGGATGTTCTAGTTCAGGGGCTCTTTTATGACTTGTGGACTTCAACTCCCAGAATTCCCGAGCCAGCCATGCGCATTTCACAACCTCACAGAAGACAGAACGTAGAATAATAGTGTTGGAAGGGACCTCAGAGGTCTTCTAGTCCAACCCCCTGTTCAAGCAGGAGACCCTATACCCGTGGTGGCGAACCTCTGGCACGCATGCCACAGGTGGCACGCAGGGCCCTCTCTGTGGGCACGCGCGCCGTCACCCCAATCCTAGGCCCACAGCTGGGTTTTATAAAACATTTTCGCTTTAGGCCTCCACCTCCGTGTGCTAAAACAAAAAAAAAAGGTTCAATCAATCCATCAATTTCAACTTCTCGCGGGGGGAAAAAAGATCTCGCAAAGTTGGAATGGTTTGATTGAACTTTTTAGTCCCACCCAGTCTGCCGTTACCACGGCAGCCACGCCCACCTGGCACCCGACGATACATAAGTGGGATTTGGGTTGCAGTTTGGGCACTCGGTCTCTAAAAAGTTCGCCATCACTGCCCTATGTGGAATTTTCCTCCAATGGGATTTTCCCATGTATTTTACCAGGAAACATAGATAGGGCAGCCTAGAAAAGTCAGTGCCCTCCTATCCATACCCAAGCACTCCGAATTTGTTGGCGACGTCCATTTTGCTCTCCGAGTTCATGGTGACCTAACCCTAACCCTAACTGGAATTTTCCTCCAATGGGATTTTCCCATGTATTTTCCCAGGAAACATAGTTAGGACAGCCTAGAAAAATAAGTGCCCTCCTAACCATACCCAAGCACTCCGAATTTGTTGGCGATGTCCATTTTCCTGCTTGAGCAGGGGGTTGGACTAGAAGACCTCCAAGGTCCCTTCCAACTGTGTTATTCTACCTTTTTCTATATTACAGTCTAGGGCAGTGTTTTTCAACCTCAGCCATTTGAAGACTGGGGGGGGGAATTCCCCAGAATTCCCCAGCCATCCCAATTGGCCTTCTCGTGCCGAGAGAAGCTAGGTCGAGCTCCCATCAAGCCATCTTCTAAAGCAGGGGTAGTCCACCTTGGCTCTTTTATGACGCGTGGACTTCAACTCCCAGAATTCCTGAGCCAGCATGGCTCAGTTGAAGTCCACGCGTCATAAAAGAGCCAAGGTTGACTACCCCTGTTCTAAAGGAAAGAGGGTAACGGGTTCAACGCCCACCCCGTCCGTCACCTTCCCCTCGTCCCCAGATCACTTCGGCTTTCGTTAAAAAGCGTTTGCGTCGCAGCCCAGCTGCAAAAGAGATGCCACCTCCGTTTTTAGGTGGTCAAGAGTCCCCGTTCCCTTCTCTGGGCCACCAGTGGAGCACCTCAACTGGTGTACTGGGTTCTCTCCCCTCCTAAATCACGCAAAAGGGGGAGGGGTGGTCCAGTCAAGCTTCCTCCGTTCCGGTCGCCAGGTGGGATGAGGACCCTTGAAAATGGAGCTAGAAGACCCAAGACATCATAAGGGGTTCCGCTGCCGTGTTTTATTGAGCTTCAGGCTTAAGGAGAGATCGTTCCTCGTCTTCTTCCTCCTCTTCCTCTTCCTCCTCCTCCTCCTCCTCCTTTTCCTCCTCCTTCTCAAACACAAAGGCCAGGGGCACCAGGAAGTACAAATACAAAAGGAAGAGAGAACTCTGGGAGAGGAGGTAGAGCATCGCTAGACATACCACCACGTCCAGGAGCTCCTCAAATCTCTCAAAGAGGTCCATGATGGAGAAGGCAAGAGCAGCCGTGGGATGCAGCCTCTCCCAAGGCTGGGGGATGGTTCTGGAGGAGAGAGAAGGTGGGATAGTATCAAGAAGACGTAAAGGGTTAGTACTGCTTTCATCTGCTTCGGTGAGACCAAACTTGGAATTACTGCGTCCAGTCTTGGTCGCCCACCGTGTAAAAAAGATGTTGAGGCTCTAGAAAGAGGGCAGAGAAGAGCAACAAAGATGATCAGGGGACTGGAGGCCAAAACATATAAAATGAACGGCTGCTGGAATTGGGAATGTCTAGTCTAACGAAGAGAAGGACGAGGGGGGACAGGATAGCAGTCTTCCAGTATCTCAGGGGCTGCCCCAAAGAAGAGGGAGTCAAGCTATTCTCCAAAGCGCCTGAAGGCAGGAGAAGAAGCAACAGATGGAAACTCATCAAGGAGAGAAACAACCTAGAACTAAGGAGAAACTTTCTAACAGTGAGGACAATTAGCCAGTGGAACAGCTTGCCACCAGGAGTTGTGGGTGCTCCAACACTGGAGGTTTTTAAGAAGAGACTGGACAGCCGCTTGTCTGAAATGGTATAGGGTTTCCTGCCTGAGCAGGGGGTTGGACTAGATGACCTCCAAGGTCCTTTCAACTCTGTTATTCAGTATTCATACATTGCCCTAAGCCAGAGGGAGGGTGTTCTCTTTCAGCTTAATGCAACCAGGCTATCATGCTTTATAAACCATGATTTACAGCTACTACATCATTGGAATAATCTGTATTGACTAGTACAGGAAACAATGATTAAAACAAGCCATGGTTTAGAGCAGTGTTTCTCAACCTTAGCATCTTTGAAACTGTGGACTTCAAATCCCGCATGCTGGCTGGGGGATTCTGGGAGTAGGGTACGCAATCTGGGTGTCCTCCTGGATTCACGGCTGACACTGGATGATCAGTTGGCAGCCGTGACCAAGGGGGCGTTTTATCAGGTCCGCCTGATTCACCAGTTGCGGCCTTTTCTGGACCGGGACGCCTTGCGCACAGTCACTCACGCTCTGGTCACCTCCCGCCTGGACTACTGTAATGCTCTCTACATGGGGCTTCCCTTGAGGAGCACCCAGAGACTCCAGCTAGTCCAAAATGCGGCTGCGCGGGTGGTGCTGGGAGGGACTCGTCGCTCCCACGTAACACCGCTGCTGCGCGAGCTGCATTGGCTGCCGGTGGCCTTCCGGGTGCGCTTCAAGGTGCTGACTATCATCTTTAAGGCGCTCCATGGCAGCGGACCAGGATATCTTCGAGACCGCCTTCTGCCGCAGATTACCTCCCATCGACCTGTACGCTCCCACAGGGTGGGTCTCCTCAGGGTGCTGTCGGCCAGACAGTGCCGGCTGGCGACCCCAAGGGGGAGGGCCTTCTCTGTGGGAGCTTCCACCCTCTGGAATGAGCTACCCCCAGAGATCAGGGTGATCCCTGATCTCCCTTCCTTCCGCCGCGCCCTTAAGACATGGCTATTCCAACTTGCAGGACTGGCCTAGGGGAAAATTTTAATGGGGTTTTAAAGTAATTTTTAAATTAACTTGACCAAATTACTAATATTTGTTTTTACTTATGTTTTTAAATTGTAGTTTTTGGGGATTAGTGTTTTATTTGGTTGTTAGCCGCCCTGAGTCCGTAAGGAGCAGGGCGGGATATAAATTAAATTAATAATAATAATAATAATAATAATAAAAGTTGAAGTCCACGCCGCTTAAAGCATGCTGGCTGGGGGTTCTTGGGGGTGGAAGTCTCCTCTCTTAAAGCATGCTGGCTGGGGATTCTGGGAGTTGAAGTCCACCCTCTTAAAGTTTGCTAGCTGGGGGATTCTGGGAGTTGAAGTCCTCCCGTCTTAAAGCATTCTGGTTGGGAGATTCTGGGAGTTGAAGTCCACCCCTCTTAAACCATGCTGACTGGGGGATTCTGGGAGTTGAAGTCCACCCCTCTTAAAGTTTGCTAGCTGGGGGATTCTGGGAGTTGAAGTCCTCCCGTCTTAAACCATGCTAACTGGGGGATTCTGGGAATTGAAGTCCACCCCTCTTAAACCATGCTGACTGGGGGATTCTGGGAGTTGAAGTCCACCCCTCTTAAACCATGCTGACTGGGGGATTCTGGGAGTTGAAGTCCACCCCTCTTAAACCATGCTGGCTGGGGGATTCTGGGAGTTGACGTCCACATATCTGCAGTTGCCAAGCTTGAGAACCAGTGCCTTGGAACCTGCAATGCTGTGATGAAGCTGGGAACCACACTGAGTGTGTGTTTTCAATTCAGTCTCAACTCGTAAGCCGTTCCTGCCTTCAGCTCCAGCTAAAAGCCCAAAACTGGGGGGGGGGGGGTTTAGGAAAGGTAGCCCTGGGCCCAATCCTGTACCTTCATCCTCTTCAGCCCCGCCAATCGTCTCCCTTGTCCTTCATCCCCTCCTCCTCTCCTTTGATCGCATGTGATGCCAGGACGGGGCAGCTAGGCACAGCCTTGGGGGTTCCTATTTCCCATTCAGCCTCCAGCTTTAGTTGAACCTGCTGAAAAAAGGGATCAAGTCATTTGCCACACAGGTGCCCCCAAAGATCACCTTTTAGGGCCATTTGGAGCCTGTATGGATCTTTTTCAATCTTCCTGCTGCCCCCCTCCCACTTAAGGTCATCCTCTCAGAGTCTTCCATACTTCTGATGTCATAAATCATCTTGATGGCATCACAGAGCAGGGAATTCCCCTCGCTTCCTGTTGTTAAAGGATTCCATAGAGTCCTCCTACCAACCCAGACGAAACGGTTGCCCAATCTTTCCTTGCAACTTCTGGTGGCAAGTTGTTCCACTGGTTAATTGTTCTCAGCGTCAGGAAAATTTCTCCTTAGTTCTGGGTTGGGTGGATGAACTTCCACCCGTTGCTTCTTCTCCTGCCTCAGAGGCTTTGGAGAATAACAGAATCACAAAGTTAGAAGGGACCCTGGAGGTCTTCTAGTCCAACCATGGGAGTCCTTATACTGTACCAACCTCATACCAAATGCTTGCCCAATCATTTTCTGGAAGATTTCGGCAGTGGAGCACCTACCACTTCTGGAGACAAGTCGTTCCACTGGTGAATGGTTCCAGACAGGAGATGCAGCGGCCAGAAGCCCAGCTTTGCCCATTGACTGCAAATTGCCCATCAATCTCAACTTAGTTCTGTCCCTCTGGAAGCTCCAGAATGAAGTCGGAAAAAAGAGTTTCTAGGGCTCATTCAGCACTTCGGCCACCAGGGGGCACCAACGCTCTGCTGGTGCTTCTGTCGCCAAAACTAATAAGCCAGGGGTCTTCCAACTTGGCCCTTTTGTGACTTGTGGACTTCAACTCCCAGAATGCCTCAGCCAGGCACGCTGGCAGAGGAATTCTGGGAGTTGAAGTCCACTCCTCTTAAAGTCTATATCAGGGGTCTTCCAACTTGGCCCTTTGATGACTTGTGGACTTCAACTCCCAGAATTCCTCGGCCAGGCACTCTGGCTGAGGAATTCTGGGAGTTGAAGTCCACTCCTCTTAAAGTCTATATCAGGAGTCTTCAAACTTGGCCCTTTGATGACTTGTGGACTTCAGCTCCCAGAATTCCTCGGCCAGGCACTCTGGCTGAGGAATTCTGGGAGTTGAAGTCCACTCCTCTTAAAGTCTGTATCAGGGGTCTTCAAACTTGGCCCTTTGATGACTTGTGGACTTCAACTCCCAGAATTCCTCAGCCAGGCACACTGGCTGAGGAATTCTGGGAGTCGAAGTCCACAAGTCATCAAAGGGCCAAGTTTGAAGACCCCTGTGCTAAGGTCATTCTTACAGCTAGACTTCAAATTACAGCAGTTCGTTTAGTGACTGTTCAAAGTTACAACGGCACTGGAAAAAAGTGACAGGACCGTTTTTCACACTTACGACCGTTGCAGCATCTCCGTGGTCACGTGATCCAAATTCAGACATTTGGCAACTGACTCCTGTTTATGACGGTCACAATGCACCTGAAGGCAGGACAAGAAGCAACAAATGGAAACTAATCGAAGAGAAAAGCAGTGGGTGTTCCATCATTGGAGGTTTCTAAGAAGAGATTGGAGAACTATTTGTGCGGAATGATATAAGATTACTATTATTATTATTATTATTATTATTATTATTATTATTATTATTAGCAATAACAACAACAACAACAACAACAATAACAATAACAATAACAATAACAATAATAATAATAATAATAATAATAATAATAATAATAATAATAATAATAATAATAATAATAATAATAATAATAATTGGAAGGGACCTTGGAGGTCATCTAGTCCAACCCCCTGCTCAGGCAGGAAACCCTATACTATTTCAGACCAATGGCTGTCCAGTCTCTTCTTAAAAACTTTAGGTGAGAATAGAATAGAATAGAATAGAATAGAATAGAATAGAATAGAATAGAATAGAATAGAAAATATGGAATGGAATGAAATGAAATGAAATAGAATAGAATAGAATAGAATAGAATAGAATAGAATAGAATAGTTGGAAGGGACCTTGGAGGTCATCTAGTCCAACCCCCCCCTGCTCAGGCAGGAAACCTTATACCATTTCAGATCAACGGCTGTCCGGTCTCTTCTTAAAAACTTCCAGTGTTGGAGCATCCACAACTTCTGGAGCTTGCTAGCTGGGGGATTCTGGGAGTTGAAGTCCACCCTCTTAAAGCATGCAGGCTGGGGGATTCTGGGAGTAGGTAGTTCCGCTGGTTAATTGTCCCCTGCTCAGGAAAGGGGGTGTTGGAGCAAAAGATCTCCAAGGTCCCCTCCAACTCTGGTTACTGTAATCACTTCTCAGTTCTTACTAAATGTGATTCTAATTGACTTAAGATTCCAAGAAGCCGGCAAACTGTTATGGGGTCTTTGAAGTCTGTTTCTGCTCCACAGGACTCCCCTTAAGCAACTCCCAGTAGTAGCCGGAGAGGAAGCCTGAGGGCAAATGCTGAGTATTTTACGAGGCAGGCAAGAGGCTGAACAGTTGGGGAGGCGGAAAACTCCTACCAAACTCTTTAATTGCTCCAAGGCCGGAGGGGGAGAAAATGTTTTGCATTGCGAAGGGAGGATAATGAAACAGGAAAGCTCGCTCAGATTAATTCCAGATGCCTTTGCTTTTGTTATCTGCTGGAATAACTGGGAGGACAACAAGGGTAACCCCTTCCTTTCCAAAAAACCTGGAATCTCACCCAGGATCTGACAAAACAGCCCCTTTGGATCTACGGAATAACTGCCCTCTGCCAGGATCAGAATAGAACTGGAAGGGACCTTGGAGGTCTTCTAGTCCAGCCCCGCCTAGATCATTTCAGACAAGTGGCTGTCCAGTCTCTTCTTCAAAAGCTCCAGTGATGGAGCACCCACCACTTCTGGTGGCAAGCTGTTCCACCGGTTAATTGTTAGGAAGTTTCTCCTTAATTCCAGGATGTTTCTCTCCTTGACTAGTTTCCATCCGTTGCTTCTTGTCCTGCCTTCAGGAGCTTTGGAGAATAATTTGACCCCCTCTTCTTTGGGGCAGCCCCTCAAATACCGGAACTTTACTATCATGTCCCCCCCCCC
>NW_015393149.1:13575-16075 GCF_001527695.2 Protobothrops mucrosquamatus
CCACCACTTCTGGTGGCAAGCTGTTCCACCGGTTAATTGTTAGGAAGTTTCTCCTTAATTCCAGGATGTTTCTCTCCTTGACTAGTTTCCATCCGTTGCTTCTTGTCCTGCCTTCAGGAGCTTTGGAGAATAATTTGACCCCCTCTTCTTTGGGGCAGCCCCTCAAATACCGGAACTTTACTATCATGTCCCCCCCCCCAGTCCTTCTTTTCTCTAGACTGGCCATTCCCAAATCCGGCAATCGTATGTTTTCGTTTTCAGGCCTTTAATCATCTTAGTTGCTCTTCTTTGCACTTTTTCCCAAGTCTCAGCATCTTTTTTGTACTCTGGTGACCAAAACTAGATGCAATCTTCCAGATGTGGCCTTACTAAGGCTTTATAAAGCGATAGTTAATCTTGATTCCATGCCTCTGTTTATACAGCCCAGGATTGCATTAGCTTTTTTGGCTGCTGCTGCACACTGCTGGCTCACGGTCAAGTGATCGTCCACTAGGACTCCAAGGTCCCTCTCACAGTTGCTGTTTTTGAGCCAGGTTTTGCCTAATCTGGACTTGTACCTTTGGTTTTCCCTGCCCAGGTGTAAAATCTTGCTTTGCTCCACATTAAAATCAAAAATTGAGCCCCTGTCATGTTTGCAGCCATCAAATTAAGGTACAAACTTTGAAACGTGAAAGATTTAAGTTTCAGGTTTCCCAGCTCCTGTTAAACCTCGTGGGCTGGGCTGCTAAACTGTGGTTTATGACAAGATGATGAGTCAGAAAAGAAACTTTATATTGATGTGGTTGTTATTTGCAGAAACACGAGCAAAACATTTACGTTTCATTGTCATTTATTCAAATAATAAGAACGGCATTAATTGAAGGTTGGCAAAAAGAGAATGTTATTGGAAGAAGAGAAAATCAAGCAAAGCCATAATGTGGACTATAGAATTATAGACATTAATTGTAATTGATTGGTTTTTAAATACTAACCCAGACAACAGGCTGTTTACCAGATATTAAGGTGATTGTGTTAAAAATCAATAAAATGTATTTTTTTTAAAAAAAATAAAATAAACTGAGGGCGACAACTGTGGGGCCATTGGTGCTCTCTGAGCTTGGTGGTTTCCTTGCAGATATTTCATTATCCGACTAGGGAACACCATTAGTACTATAATAACAGTACAGTAACATCACTAAGCATGGATGATGTTACCTTGTTGGGTCATGAAACATCTGCAAGGAAACCACCAAGCTCAGAGAGCACCAAGGACCCCACAGTCCTCATCCCCCTCCCCCCCCCGCAAACTCCAGTCCCTTCTAACACTGATGATATTACATAGATGGGTAATGAACTGTTTGCACCAAAGACCTTGAAACTTATGCTGATGTTTTGAGGAGAGGAGAGGAGAAGAGAAGGGAAGGGAAGGGAAGGGAAGGGAAGACAAGAGAAGAGAAGAGAAGAGACAGAGACAGAGACAGAGACTCAGAGAAGAAAGAGACATAGAGAGAAAGAGAGAGAGAGAGAGAAGAGAGAAGAGAAAAGAGAGAAGAGAAGAAGAGATAGACACAGAAAAGAGAGAGAGAGAGAGAGAGAGAGAAAGAAAGTGAGTGAGAGAGAAAGGAAAGAAAGAGAAAGTGAGTGAGAGAGAGAGAGAAAGAAAGAAAGAGAGGGAGAGAGAGAAAAAAGAGAAAAGATACAGAGACAGAGAAGAAAGAGACAGAGAGAGAAAGAAAGAGAGAGAAAGAAAGTGAGTGAGAGAGAGAAAGAAAGAGAGGAAGAGAGAGACAAAAGAGAAGAGACACAGACACATAGAAGAAAGAGACACAGAGAGAGAAAGAAGAGAAGACAGAGACACAGAGAAGACACACACACAGAGAGAGAGAGAGAGAGAGAGAGAGAAAGAGAGAGAGAGAAAGAAAGNAGATAGATAGATAGATAGATAGATAGATAGATAGATAGGGAGGGAGGGAGGGAGGGAGGATGGATGGATGGATGGATGGATGGATGGATGGATGGATGGATGGATGGATAGATAGATAGATAGATAGATAGATAGATAGATAGATAGATAGATAGATAGATAGATAGATAGATAGATAGATAGGATAGAGAGAGAGACAGAGAGAGAGAGAGATGGAGGGAGGGAGGGATGATAGATAGATAGGATAGAAATATAGATAGAAAGATAGATAGATAGATAGATAGATAGATAGATAGATAGATAGATAGATAGATAGATAGATAGATAGATAGATAGATAGGTAGGTAGAGAAACAGATAGATAGGAATGGATGGACGGATGGATAATAGATGGATGTAGGAAGGAAGGAAGTAAAAGAAAGTGAGAAAGAAAAGAAAGGAAGGAAGGAAAAGAGAAAAGAAAGTAAGAAAAAAGAATGAATGAATGAAAGAAAAAATCTGGTGTTCTCTCTCTTCATGGGACACCTCTCTCTCTCTCTCTGACACACACACACAAACAGACATGCACACATTGACTTTGCTTGTCAGAAGGCCGCAA
>NW_015393149.1:25328-29622 GCF_001527695.2 Protobothrops mucrosquamatus
CAAGGCCTGGGAGGCCTCCTCCAGACCTCCGAGGCCTAGAATGGACTTCCGGAAGTGGCATCCACACACTCCCAGCAGGCTGTTCAAGGCCTGGGAGGCCTTCTCCAGGCCTTCAAGTCATAAAACAGACTTCCGGAAGTGGCATCCACGGACTTCCGGCGGGCTGTTCAAGGCCTGGGAGGCCTCCTCCAGGCCTCCGAGGCCTAGAACAGACTTCCGGAAGTGGCATCCACACACTTCCGGTGGGCTGTTCAAGGCCTGGGAGGCCTCCTCCAGGCCTCCAAGACCTAGAACAGACTTCCGGAAGCGATGTGCATTCAGCCGGTTCTCCGAACTCAACAAAATTTAGCTACTGGTTCTGCCGAACCGGTGAGAACCAGCTGAATCCCACCCGAGCCCCAAATGTTGGCTATCACAGGGCTTAGGTAATACATGGGAAGGGGTGGCCTGGGATGGAAACTAATCAAGGAGAGATCCAGCCTAGAAGGAAGGAGGAATTTCCTAACAGGGAGAACAATTAATCCACGGAACGACTTGCCACCAGAAGTTGTGGGTGCTCCATCACTGGAGGTTTTTAAGAAGAGACTGGGCATCCACTTGTCTGAAATGGTATATAGGGTCTTCTGCTTGGGCAGGGGGCTGGACTAGAAGACCTCCCAGGTCCCTTCCAACTCTGTTATTCTGGGATGGAGCATGTTGTGGAAGCATTGTCTTAACATAATGTGTGAACCACCTTTTCTTGCTCAGTCATCCTACCGCAACTCAGCCCAAAATGTCTGTTGCTAAGCGAGACATTTTGCCAAGTGAGCTTTGCCCCATTTTACGACCTTCGTTGTCACAGTTGTTAAGTGAGTCCCCGCAATTGTTAAGTTAGTAACACGGTTGTTCGGGGAATCTGGCTTCCCCAGTGACATCAGCAGCGTCCTGGGGGGGGTCAACGTGATCCCCTTTTGTGACCTTCTGACAAGCAAAGCCAATGGGGGAAGCCCGATTCGCTTAACGACCGCGTGACTAAACAATTGCGGTGATTCAGTTAACAACTGGGGCAAGAATGGGGCCAAAATCGCTTAACAACTGTCCCACTTAGGAACGGAAATTTGGGGTTGAATTGTGGCCGTTAAGTCGAGCACTACCTACAATGGGTGAGCTCCATTGCGGTCGTGGGCCGGGGAGCAGCTTGGACCCTTAAGAAAACCGTAGCTGAGATCCTCAGGATGATGGGAGTTTACCTGGGAGAGGGTAGACGCTGGACGAAGGAGCAAGGTAGAGAGACCCGAGTGCGAATCCTCTCCTTGGCCTCTCCCTGGCCTGTCCCGAACCGCCCGTTTCTGTTCTATCCTCCAGTTACAGCTGGGTGACTTCGTACAAGATCCAGTTTAGCAACGACACTCATCGCTGGCAGCCTTGCAGAAACGGGAGCCAAGAGGTGGTAAGTCCAGGGGAGTCCTGAGCAAGCTACCTACGATGGGCTGCTTGGACAGTTGTGTGCAGGTGTGGGGGGAGGGGTAGGCTCATATATTCTATTCTATTCTATTCTATTCTATTCTATTCTATTCTATTCTATTATTTCTTATCCTATTATTATTCTATCTTATCCTATCCTATCCTATCCACTCTACTCTACTCTACTCTACTCTACTCTACTCTACTCTACTCTACTCTACTCTACTCTACTCTACTCTACTCTACACTCTACTCTACTCTACTCCATTCCATTCTATTCTATCTTATCCTATCATTATTCTATCTTATCTTATCTTATCTTATCTTATCCTATCCACTCTACTCTACTTTATACTCTACACTCTACTCTACACTACTCTAGTCTACTCTAGTCTACTCTACTCTACACTCTACTCTCCACTCTCTTCTACTCTACTCTCCACTCTATTCTATCTTATCCTATCATTATTCTATCTTATCCTATCCTATCCACTCTACTCTACCCTACTCTACTCTATTCTACTCTACTCTACACTCTACTCTACTCTACACTCTATTCTACTCTACTCTACACACTCTACTCTATTCTACTCTACTTTATGCTCTACTCTCTTCTACTCTACTCTACACTCTCTTCTACTCTACTCTACTCCACTCCATTCTACTCCACTCCACTCCATTCTATCTTATCCTATCATTATTCTATCTTATCCTATCCCATCCTATCCTTTTCCTTCTTCCAGAACTTCCCGGCCAACAAGGAACCCGAGACCCCCATCCTCAACCTGCTGCCAGACCCCGTCGTGGCACGCTACATCCGGATCAATCCTCAAACCTGGTTTGAGAACGGGACCATCTGCTTAAGAGTCGAAATTCTGGGATGTGCCCTGCCAGGTAGGCCCATAAGGGGGTTGGGGTGTGTGTGTGTGTTGGGGGGTGAGACTCTCAGCTACCTGTCCTCACCTTGGTTTCCTGTGGAGTCCAAACTGCCCAGAACCAATACGGGTAGTCCTCGGCTTACAACAGTTCAGTTAACAACCGTTCAATGTTACAACGGCACCGAAAAAAGCGATTTAGGATGGTTTTCCCCCACTGACGACCGTTGCAGTATAGCCACGGTCGCGTGATCAAACTTCAAATGCTTGGCAGGCTGACTCATATTTGCGACAGTGGCCGTGTCCCCGGGGTCACGTGACCAATTTTTGCGACCTTCCAACGGGAGGAAAAACCAAATGCACAGGTGTAGTACTATAGGTGGTACCTTGCTCAATAGCAGCAACTGAGAGAGGGATATTATTATTATTATTATTATTATTATTATTATTATTATTATTATTATTATTATTATTATTATTATTATTATTATTATTACTACTACTACTACTACTACTACTAGCTGTACCCAGCCACGCGTTGCTGTGGCTCTGTCTGGTAAAAGCGTGTGTTGCTTTTATGTCCAACAGATGGCGCTGTTTTTCAAAAACAGGTTTTTACCTGTCACAGGTGTGACATCTATATAATATAGGTATATAGAAACACGCACGTATTCGAATGCAACGTTGTGTCAAAATTTCAAAGCAATCGGTGAAGAACTTTCGGAGATTTAAGATTTTGAACAAACAAACATTTACATTTTTATTTATACAGATTATTATTATTATTATTATTATTATTATTATTATTATTTCTATTCTGCTCTGCTCTATTCTATTTCTATTCTTATTCTTTCCTATTTTTATTTCTATTCTATTCTGTTCTGTTCTATTCTACTCTACTCTATTTCTATTCTTATTCGTTCCTATTCTTATTTCTATTCTGCTCTGCTTGGTTCGGCTCCCCTCCATTCCATTCCATTCCCAGTTTTAATTCACGCATCCTGTGTTTCTTTCCAGATCCAAACAACATTTATCCGTGGGAACACACACCTGGCACCAACGATAAATTGGATTTTAGGCATCACAACTACAAAGAGATGAGGAAGGTGCGTTCTTTCTTGTGTGGAGTTCAAGGGTTCAAGCTCTTCATTAATTCTCTTAGAAAATGATTATCAAAGTATTCAAGAACCAGGGAAGAATTACATCGACCAGCTTAATGGCACAAAGTGGGCCAGAATTGGATAGATTTAGATATCTTCCCATTTAGAAAACAATAGATATAATATAAATCCTTGGTAAGGCCACACCTGGAATATGGCATCCAGTTTTGGTCACCCCATTGCAGAAAAGATGTTGAGACTTTGGGAAAAAGTGCAGAGAAGGGCAACTACGATGATTAAGACAAAAACATACGAAGAACGATTGCAAGAATTGGGTAAGGCCAGTCTGGAGAAAAAGAAGGACGAGGGGGGACAGGATAGCAGTCTTCCAGTATCTCAGGGGCTGCCCAAAGAAGAGGGAGTCAAGCTATTCTCCAAAGCGCCTGAAGGCAGGACAAGAAGCAATGGATGGAAACTAATCAAGGAGAGAAGCAACCTGGAACTAAGGAGAAACTTCCTGACAGTTAGAACAATTAACCAGTAGAACTGCTTGCCACCAGAAGTTGTGGATGCTCCATCACTGGAGTTTTTTTTTAACATTTGCAGTGGTCCACTAAACAACGGTGGCAAGAAAAGTCGTAAAATGGGGCAAAACTCACTTAACAACTGTCTCACTTGGCGACAAAAATATTGGGTTGTATGTCGGGGACTCCTGTAGTTTTTAAAAAAGCAGTTTTGCCTTAAATATTCAGAATACAATAGAATAGAATAGAATAGAATAGAATAGAATAGAATAGAATAGAATAGAATAGAATAGAATATGGAAGAATAGAATAGAATAGAATAGAATAGAATAGAATAGAATAGAATAGAATA
>NW_015393150.1:0-8125 GCF_001527695.2 Protobothrops mucrosquamatus
GGCAGAGACGGAGCAGGCCGACCACCAGCTGGCCCAGCCCAAGGGAGGTAAGGCACCCGCCGGAAAAGGGGGAAAAAATGGCAGACAAAAAAAATGGCGGACAAAAAAAATGGCGGACAGCCTTGCTTGGCGACCCCCATGAAATGGTCGATCGACCCCAAATGGGGTCCCGACCCACAGGTTGAGAACCACTGGCCTATAACATCTCAGACAAGTGACTGAGTTTCTTCTTAAAAATCTCCAGTGATGGAGCACCCACGATTTCTGAAGGCAAACTGTTCCACTGGTTAATTGTCCTCACTGTTAGGAACTTTCTTCTTCATTCCAGGTTGCTTCTCTCTTTGATTAGTTTCCAACCTTTGTTTCTTGTCCTGCCCTCTGGTGCTTTGGAGAATAATTTGACCCCCTCTTCCTTGTGGCAGCCTCCCAAGTACTGGAATACTGCTCTCATATTACCCCTATTTCTTCTTTTCTTTAGACTAGCCAACCCCAAGTCCTGCAGCCGTTCTTCATATGTTTTGGTCTCCAGGCCTTGGATCATCTTAGTTGCTCTTCTCTGAACTTTTTCCAAGGTCTCAACATCTTTTTTGTAGTATGAAACTGGTTGCAGTATTTACCTTCAGTTATCATTTAAAGTTAGATTTCATATAAAATGTACAATATAGAGATACGAACTTTTGTTTCTCATTGCTGCAGTTAGAGTGATGAGAAAATGCCAATTTCTTTTCAGTTTCAGCTTTCCTATTATCAAAGTAAGTACTCATGCAATAAAATCCTTCGAATTTAAAACTGAACATTTGGATATTCAACTTACTAAAAGCAATAAAGCATGGTATACAACATTTCTACAGTTCAACATGTTAGGTTCACATTTATTAAACACAATTGTTTTTGACATGCCAGTGAAACAGCTATTAGTAACCTGCATTTTTATGTGATCAACCCTCCCCCCCTCCAGTTTTGTGTGCACTTTCTATATACGCATCTTTGGAATTTTAGAGCCTATTTCTGTTGAATTCAAACTATAGAAGACTAATGCTGGGCTGCACAATGAGATCAATAGAAACAAAAACATACTGCAAATAGTTACAGACAATACACTATGGTAATTTGAACTAAAAAAAAAAACCCCTGAAAGATGCCTCCTGTAGTGTGAACAGTTTCAAAAACATTCTTGCTTTTTAATGTTATTAGCATAAATCAATCACCGTTGAGTAAAATTGCAAACGTCTAAAGGCAGAAAATGTTAAGAGGTCAGCCATTCACAAACGTAAATAACTGGGCAAATAATCCCATTGACTTCCTCACAAATTCTTCTAAAAGGTGGTCTTCTAACGTGACTTATAGTGAGTTCAGTTGACACACAAAATATCACCCCAAGGTCTTCCAGATGCTAATCCAAAGAATCCATATTAATCAATCAATCAAACTATCATGCCAGACAATAGGCCTCTTCCAATGAGATGAGGTCATTGGCTTACTTTATGCAGAACTACTTTAAGCAGAACTCATTTCTATCCTCTAAACACAGAGCTGGACGTTGCAGACTAACAAAAGAAATTGGTCTGTACCTTTTTTTTTTTTTTTTTTGCAGATCCTTCTTTCATAGAAAAAGCCAGTATTTTATAAGAATACTTATATGAAAGGAAGGATCATTAATTCCAGCTGGACTTTCAATTTCAGACAAATACGTTTTGGGATATTGGTAAACATGTCACAGTTTTCAAAGGAATAAGAATGTTAGTCTTTTGCAACGAAAACAGAGACTCTTATGGCACATTAGAAATGTAGAATGTTATTATGACATAAGCTTTCATGGACTGCAGTCCTCTTAAGATATAATGAAATTACTTTTGAAGTACAGTACGCTTCAGCACATATTAAGTGCACTCCACTTCAACACATACAAAGCTTTTCTTTCTCTCTAGTTGATACTTTAGTCAGGAGATGCATAAAGTACTCACTACAACATACACTGTGATAAAAGAACAAATGCCTGAATTCTCAAATAGTGCTAATAAAACAGGCATTTCATGTAACAACTGATAATCATCTTTATCACATTTCCTCAAATTATCCGCAGTCATCAGTTCCTTCCATGATAATATCAATCTGAAATAATGTGTTTAATGACAGTTGGCTTATGGTCTTACATATCTGTCTTCTTTCTCTTCATTGTGAATAACCTCTCCAAAACTGCAAATAACGTTGATAAATGTTTAAAAGCATGTATTAGATCAGTGTTTCTGGACATTAGGTTCAGCATTTTGGAAATTCAAGATTTACACTGCCTCCTAGAGGACAGTTGATAATCAAAGCTAGAAAAACAAAATGCTAATCTTATTTATATTTCACAAAACTTAATACAGTAGTTTTGTTTTAAGAAAGACAATAAATTTCCATTGAAAAGTACCTCAAAGTAGGCACTTGAAAACCCCTAAAGAATTTTTTTTACTGTAGATAGAAGAATTAATAGTTTTTGGCTAAGAAGACAGCTTCGTGGCTTCTCCTGTAATTTTTCATAAAAGTCCATTGTACTGTTTTTTTTAAAGATAGATAGATAGATAGATAGATAGATAGATAGATAGATAGATAGATAGATAGATAGATAGATAGATAGATAGATAGATAGATAGATAGATAGAAAATGAGAGCGATAAATAGCTAGAAAGATATAGGAAAATTTATATGGCTTTCCAACTCACTCTCAGTGACTCTGGGTGGCTTACAAAGATAAAAACCCAATATAAAAACAATAAAAAGCAGTAACTCTCACCCACATACACATACACATACATATTGAAGGCATTTTGCAGCCTACATAGAAACAATATAGCAATAATAATAAACAAAATACAAAGAGCTGCAAATAGAAGTAGAACAATTTGGTAAAAGAAAGCAAAGATTATATTAATAATAATAGACACCTTGGGTGCAATCCTAAAATATCTGGAGCACCACTTGAACACCATCAGTATTGACAGAATTACCACCAGCCAATTGCAAAAAGCGGCTTCACTTGAAACAGCTTACATCCTGTTATGATATCTTTAACCCCATCAAACACCTGCCTACCCCAGGTCCTTGGGAAGGACTCAATAGGGGGATAAAAATGCCAGATCCAATCTAAAAAACTGGCTGACTGTGTGACCAACTGCAATAATAATTGTTAACTTATATGCCACCTGACTCTCAATAATTCTGTGTCTCTTTAAAAGAACATGTATAACGATGTAATTACTATTATTATGTGTGTTTTAGTATATTTCATTTTCACATGTCCATTTATTGAAAATAACTAATTAATAAGCTACCTTATTCTCCTTGTCATAGCTCAGACCCAGCTCTTAAATGTGAATATTTCTAATTTGTGTGATTCAAAAGATCATAGGTCTCAATCTCAAAAGTTTGTAGCAGTCTTACTGTAATGAATCCTGAAATGAAAATATCATTTTATTAGATTTTTATCCTAATTTTTTTGTAGTATTTTATTAATTTTCTAATTTTACACTTAAGTATTTAAAAAGCAACGTGGCGGCTGGGTTAATTGATAATTCAATAGTTAATTGATAATTCAATAGTTAATTGATAATTCAAAAATCTTTAGTACAAATCTCATCAAATATTTCCTCTCTTTTCCCCTTAATATCTACTGTCTCATATTTGAACTAATACAATTGTTATTATATCAACTGAGTAAAAATAGCATTATTACATTTATCAATAAATTTTTAGCTTATACATATCTTAGTTGCTTTTACGTTCAATCTTTATAGACAATCAATGTTCTATTATTAGTTTTTCCCAATTTTTAGTTTCCCATCAATATTTAAATTTAACATTTGATATTTATAATTTCCAAGTTTTAGGTAACCAAAGTTTCCTTTATTTCAATTCATAACAAAGTCTAATATTCAAGATACACATCTATTTAAATATATTCTATTTCCTACCATCTTGCATCATCTAGTTAATAATACAATATAACATCCTTATTTTCAACTAATTTCCAGATGTCTTAAATTTAATGACCAAAATTTCCCTTATTTCAACATCAAATACTTCCTCTCTTTTTCCCTTAATATCTACTTTCTCATATTTAAGCTAATACAGTTTTTATTATATCAACTAAGTAAAAACATGCTTATTACATTTATACATATCTTAATTACTTTTACATTAAATCTTTATAGACAATAATATCCTATTTATTTGTTTTCTCCAATTTTTAATTTCCCATCAATATGCAAATTTAACTTTTAGTATTTATACTTCCAAGTTTTAAGTGACCAAAGTTTTTTTTATCTCAATTCATAACAAAATCTAGCATTCAAAATACACATCTTGTCTATTTGAATATATTCTATTTTAATTAGTAATATAAAATCCTCTCTAATAAATCAAAACCCCAATTTTCTTCAGCCTTATTCTAACTTTCTTCCTTTGCCAGTATGCCTTCCATGTCAGTGCTTTTAAGTCATCAAATAGATCTCCCTCTGTTGTTATATATATTATTTGAAATAAGAGAGACCATCCAGTCGCCATTTTTTTGGGAAGGGCTAACGAATTATCTCTCTATTATTCTAAATCCCCAAAGTTGTCCTGATATGTTTGTCTTCCCTTCGGTCTGTTCTTCTTCTTGCTCCTCAAATTTCTTCTGATTTACATAGAAAGTCTTTTCCATTTTCAGTATTGTCAGCCCCTTTTCTGGATTTTCTATTGACTGTATTTGTTGGTCAGTTGAATTCTCTATCATAGTATTTAATTGTTCCACTTCTTCTGTTATCTTCTGCATAGTTGATTCTTTAATTGTGGTCAAAATTTGGGTTCGTATATCTAGGCTGACATCTTGTTCTTTTCTGTAGCATCTTATTTCATCACAAGCTGAAAGAATGGTTTCATGTATTGGTTTCAACATAAAAAGAATCTGCTCCTAGTCTTCATCCATATTCTCTTGATGGTGTGTTAAGTTGAGGGCTTTAAAGTCAGAGAATGAAAATAATTTTATAACTGGTTATAGGACACAGCTGAGCTTCTCACAGCTGGTATTTGTCAAAGTCTTATCTATAGTCTGGGCTTCAAGCCAAGGCTCCTTTAGACAATAACAAGTTGTAATATCACACTTGGCCACAAGATGTCACCAATGCTGTTTAAGGTTTTTTAAGTCCAAAAATTTTATAATCCCTTTTCCAATTTTATTTCTTTTTTGTAAATAAAAAACAAAGTCTTCTGTAAAGATAAGAAATCTTTTGGTTCCCAAATTTTAGAAGCATATAAATCCAGTTAGATTAACGTTATTCTTTCAGTGTTTTAAGTCCCCTGGATAGCCACTATTCTTAGAGGGTGGGCTATAAGTTCCCTTCCCTCTCACAGGGGGAAAATGCTTTGGGCAACTTTTACAGGAAAAGAAAATACTTGGGATTGAAGAGAGGTTCAGATCTCACCCAGTCTCATCTGCGCTGCTTTAGAAGTACCTGGTGGTAAGTTTGACTTCGGCCATCTGCAGCCTAATTATGAGCCATATTTCTATGGGCGGTCTTTTGTCTGCCGGTTTGGAAGGCTGCCCCGGATTGAGCGGAAGGGGTACCGCCCTCCCACGATCAAGCGGGGGTGCCCTCCTTGCTTGTCACCCCTACAGGGTGACTCTTGACCCTTTCCAGGGTCCCCCAGCAAAGCAAAACTGAATGCGGAAGACGGAGCTCGCCTTCCAGCATCCATGGCAGCTGCGATGGCAAACCGGAAATCTATCCTATTATTTTTTTAAGTAACTCAAGGAGGCCAATATACCTGATACTTCTATTCTCCCCATAACAACATTGTGAAGTGTGTTGGGTTGAGACAGAATGACCGGCCCAAGATTACCCAGCCAGCTTTCATGCCCAAGGCTGGATTAGAATTCCCAGTTTCCCAGTTTCTAGGCCTCCACCTTAACCACTACTCCATATTGGCTCTCATTTGCTTACCTTTTATCAAAAGGTAGTACCAGCTGCTAGAACTTCCTTAATTTTTTATTTCAAAGTCCCAGAAAAGCCATTGTAATTTGCTAAAAGGTGTGCAACAAGTTAGTTTCAAACCAATCAGCGACTGGACTTTCTTATTCAGATATACTTGACCTGGTTTCCCAAACTGTTTTAAATTATCCATTTTCTGATACATATGCTTAAAAAGTGAACCCAGCTCTACAATTTGCAACCGAGTAATTAATTACCTAATTTCTAGAAGTGAAAAACAGTGAAATCAAATTGCCAGCCTCGGGCTTATAGCCAGTTAAACTGTAGCCTAAAAATAATATACTTGCTAAATGTTTGCATACTTAAACATCATCGTCAAAACATTATATTTATCTATAATTAGATTTGCAATATTTTTTCCCATCAACTTGCTTCCGATGTTACCAGTTTATAATAGTTTGAGAATAAAAATTAAATGAAAGGCAGAGCAATTAAAAGCAGCAATTCTTTCCTTTATAAGCACGTGTATGTGTGCTTTACCTTGAGCTCAGAACTGGACAAACTTTTTATTGCTAGGTTATGAACTCTGAAAAAGTGAGATTGATGGCAGGAATATCCACACAGCAGACACCGTCTGCAGAAGAAATGCTGGGGAACCATTGGAGCCATCAGTTTAATGAAAGCTGTTAAGATCACCTCAATCAAAATGGCTGCCCTGGGCCGACTTCTTAGGGATGTGCACAGGTGTTCTCAGCCAAAAACATAATGAAGGATATTACATTAAGAACAAGGCACAGATGTGCATTCTGTCTGAACCCAAGGTGCCGCTTATTGCCAAGCGCATCACTCTTTGAGTGTGGCCCTACTCTGCCTATCAATATGCAGTTCCAGCTCACTGAACTTAAGCACAGCCTTCTGCTTGCAATGAGTAATACAGTCAGCTAAGAGAAAGAAACAAAAGGAAGGTGGGGTGTCTCACAAAGCAAAGCAAAACAATATGGATTAAGCTAGAGTGTTTTTTTTTTTAAATTTAGTACTGTGTCTTGTGGGATGTACAGAAAAAAACCTGATCACTCTAAAGTCCCCTCTATTATATTTATTCTTCATCTGCAAAGTGAGGCTCAGTCAAGAAAGCTATTTTTTTCTGATTTCAACCATGCTTGCTTTTTAATACAGACTCGTGTATATGTTCTGGACCTCATGCACACGTATGGCAGTCATAATTACATAACTATTTGCAATCCTGCAAGTCTTTGAAATTTACTAGCTCTTCTTTTAAATGGCAAAAATTGAAGCAAAATAATAATAATAATAATAATAATAATAAAGTTGGAAGGGACCTTGGAGGTCATCTAGTCCAACCCCCTGCTCAGGAAGGAAACCCTATACCATTTCGGACAAATGGCTGTCCAGTTTCTTCTTAAAAACTTCCAGTGTTGGCGCGTTCACCGCTTCTGGAGGCAGGTTGTTCCACTGGTTAATTGTTCTAACTGTCAGGAAGTTTCTCCTTAGTTTTAGGTTGCTTCTCTCTTTGGTTAGTTTCCACCCGTTGCTTCTTGTCCTGCCTTCAGGCGCTTTGGAAAATAGCTTGACTCCCTCTTCTTTGTGGCAGCCCCTGAGATATTGGAACACTGTTATCATGTCCCCCCTCATCCTTCTCTTCATTAAACTAGACATACCCAATTCCAGCAGCCGTTCCTTATATGTTTTAGCCTCCAGTCCCCTAAATCAATCTCAGTTTGTCATTGTAGTGCTGTGGAAAACCATATCTGGCGCCTTTTGAAATTAATGATCGGA
The DNA here is from genome assembly GCF_001527695.2 of Protobothrops mucrosquamatus. Classification (NCBI taxonomy): domain Eukaryota; kingdom Metazoa; phylum Chordata; class Lepidosauria; order Squamata; family Viperidae; genus Protobothrops; species Protobothrops mucrosquamatus. The sequence goes on from NW_015393150.1 coordinate 7,749, forward strand.
AGCTTTTTTTTTTATCATCGCCTGTCCACCGCCCTGAGTCCCGTGAGGGAGATAGAGCGGTATATAAATTCAAATAAAAATTTTGTTAGATAGTATCTTATATGTATCTTATATTCGAAGCCTGAAAATCTTGACTGTTTTATTGATATTTGTAAGCTGGAATTGAAGACTTTTTTTGGGGGGGGGGGAGCCAAAAAGCAATGAAAAATAATAATAATCATAAAAGGAAATGGCATATGCTCTTTAAAACATTTGTTCCTAATGTTGCAATTATGTATTAAGCAATTTAATAAAATAACAAGACTCCAGTTATTGGAAAAACAACTGAGTATGGAATTGAGAAATTCTGTTTTCCTTGAGGTTCCTATAAATTTTAT